>NC_133799.1:33669431-33884431 GCF_043250625.1 Sebastes fasciatus
AAACACATGACAAACATCACTACAAAACACGTGACAAACATCACAACAGAAAACACGTGACAAACATCACTTACTTACAAAAGAAAACACCAGTCTCCTGGTTGAAAGTCCTGTTTGATGGACCCATCCTCCCCTCCCGCCCACCATTATTATTATTCTACCTCATTACATTGCAGTCAGTACAGACTACATGGCGTGAAAATGACATGCTTAAAGCAAAAATGGCATTTTTACAACACACTTTAGCCTTGCACATTATTCATTCATTCTCACTCCTATTCATGCGACCGGGCTGCTCCAGCAGTGTGCTCATTGAAACGAAATGTGACTCACACCATTATGACACATGATCTGAGGGTCTATTGGTCTATGGCAGTTGTGCAACAGCGATCATCAGTAGAGTAGCATAATGATGATTATGTCTGTCACCAGTTGAAGGGCTAATAATGAGTGACGGGAAAATGTTGACATATCGACCACCCTGATGTACCAGTGCCATGATGAGAGGCTGCATCAGAATGAATAAGATAACAATTTCATTCTCAATTTCATTTTCAAGAGGACATGGGAGAGCAAGTCAAAGCTGGTAAGGACTAGAACATGATTTTTATGTATTTGCAAAGCCCTGCTAGTTCAGCAAGTGAGCTGATGGGTGGATGGGTCCGACAAAAACAAGGCGTTCATGCAGGAGACCGCTGTTCATGTCCCGTGCGTCACGTCACAATCAGCTGTTGGTTCGTGTCCCGTGTTCATAACGTTCAGTGTCATTTTCACTGTACTAACGTAGCAATTTTAAGCCCAACCATGTTGTTTTTTTTCTATACATAACTTCTGTGGTTTTATTGCCTGAACCTAAGCAGCACGTTTTTTTGTTTACTTGACAGCATTAAGCACATGTTTACTGTGACCCAAAAGCGACGCCGAGGGTTCGGTAAGCGTGTGTTTACTGCTACCTAAAAGAGTGACACTGAGGGATCTGATAAAGCGTCAGTATATACGAGTTGGGATGAGAACACATTGAAATATCACAACAAACTGTTTCATTTCTCCCCAACTTGAAGTGGACATTACCCCACACTGTATGGCCCTTGTCTGTGCTAACTCCACTGTTGCCCTCGTGAAGGTGTATATAGACAGATGTGTGTCAGTTCTGATACATGTGGTGTCGTACTCTGGCCCAGTTAAATTCTTGATTTTTCTCTTTTCTTGTAACCTTTTCCAGCCCTGAATGCTGCATTATGAGTGACTAACTAAGATATATTGTTGGGCTGATTCAGTGCATTGAGAGTTTAACATTCAGGGTCAAGCATCAAAGGTCTTCCAAAAGTTTAATAGTTGCTGCGGGTGGACCAAACATCCTCAGAGTTGCCTTCATGTAGTTGTAGAAAGTTCTGTGACATCCAGAACTTCTTATCAGCAAGACAGAGGTTGAGAGACGCCATGCAGGCCACAGGGGTCGTTCCGCTTCACGGGTAGATACAGCTGTGTATGGTCTGCATATCAATGAAATGACACTTTTTTTTTAAATATTATAGAGACCATTTGAGGTATATACACTGAAAATAATAGGAGATTAAACAATGGACACATCATAGGTGAGATTTGCAGATGGTGAAGGAATTTCCTGTTTTCATTGTACTATCCCTTAAAATGTAGTGGTTCTCAACCAGGGGGGTCTGGAGCCCCACAGGGGGTCTCAAGATGAAGTGGAGGGGTTGTGAGATGACCATATTAAATTATGTTTATCATTCAGAGTTAAATGATTTTGCCATTTTCACGTCATAGACACTGAGCAGTGATTTTTTCACTTGTTAAAGACATCCTGGGCTTGGTTGCAAGTAGATATTTCTTAAAGGCCCCATATCATGCTCATTTTCAGGTTCATACCTGTATTTTGTGTTTCTACTAGAACTAGGTTTACATGCTGTAATGTTAAAAAAAACTACCTTATTTTCCTCATACTGTTGGCCTGAACATGCCTGTATTTACCCTCTGACATTTCGACGTAATTGTGACATAATTGCAACAGAATTACGTTAATAGGCAACAGCTTGGGTCCATGTGTACTTCCTGTCAGCTGATGACATTCACATACACTGCAACCAGGAATAAACTGGGACACATTTAGAATGTTTCGTTCAAATCTGTGTAAAGGGTCTAAATATTGTATATTTGTGACATCACAAATGGACAGAAATCCTGACAGCTTGTTTCAAATGCAGAGTTTCTGAATATGTGCTTTGTGTATTTTCCTGTGGTTTGAGCGTTTCGATACTTTCACAGTATTTATGTAGGACTTAAGCCTGCTTTATAATAAAAAAATTACTTACTTTCTTATATATATAAAAATATATATATATATGGGACCTTTAAGCAAAATTAGTTGGGAAGACCTCCCTTACTTTTTCCTGTGTGTTTTATTTATTTTTGAATGTCTAGAGTCTTGGATATAAACAAAGTTAAAACATTTATTTGTAGTTAAAACAGTTGGTCATCTGTTAACAATCAGTTAGTCAACTGATTGGTAACTATATACATTTTATATACACTGTATATATAGTGCAGGAGTGCAGGAGTTTACGTTTGTTCATACTGATTGCATTCCTACAAGTTTAGATATCTTATAGTGAAAAAGAATATAGAATACTATAGAGTAAAAGAATGATGAACAGATATACAGGGAAAGGAATCTTTGAAACTTTTCAAACTGGTAATTTGATCATTTATATTTTATTTAAATCATCAAAAAGCATTTTGTTCAAGCTAAAATGCCAAACATTACCCTGTTCTACTCTCTCAGGTTTGCTGTTTTTTTTTCTTTTTTTGGTTTGATGTGTTAATAAAGTGTACTTTTTTTGTGTTTGGGACTAATGTTTGAACAAAACAAGCAATATGAAGACACCCCTACGGCTTTAGGGAATTGTGACGACACTGTTTTCTCTAACTTTTTTTTTGACCAAATGATTAATTGATTGAAGTTTGTCTGGTTAATTGATAATGAAAATGATCAGGAGTTGTAGCCCTATACTATATTTTCTAAAATAGGTCTGCAGTTTATTGTTACTTCTGTCTACTGTACATCTATGCTACTCAAATTATTCTACGTCTCTCGTGGAAGACAGGATCCTCCTCTTGTTGCTTCCTCTCTTTTTAAAAATGTAATTCATTTTCAAGGGTCTAAACCTGCGGCTCCAGAGCCACATGCGGCTTTTTAGCCCCTGTCCATTGGCTCCCTGTGGATTTTTTTAAAAATTAGTGGAAATTAATAACTGTTCTTTTGTGTACATTTTTCTTTTTATTTATCATTTTTGTACAGTAGGTCTAAGGTACGACGGTATGATGGAGTATTAGGGCCACATTGAGGAAAAAAAATAAATCTGAGATTTCGTGAATAAAGTCATAATATTACAAGAAAAAAGTCATAGGTGTACAAAAAAAAAGTCATAGCATTATGAGAATGAAGTCATAGTATTATAAAGTAGTCATTTTACGTGTTATTTTCTTTTTTTCTCGTAAAGTTATGACTTCATTCTCGTAACATTACCACTTTTTTATCTCATAATATTATGACTTTATTCTCGTTATATTACGACTTTTTTCTAGTAAAGTTATGACTTTATTCTGGAAATCTCTGAATTTTATCCCTCAATGTGGCCCTTGCTCTTGGGCCCTCACTGCATTAGACTTATATACTATATACTTAGACTATAAACTGTTACCTTCATCACAATGCTCAGATGTTTTGCGGTTCTAGACAGATTTTTATTTACATTTTTGGGTTGCTGACCCCTGGTCTAAACACAGAGGGGGTCATATTCTGTACACACTGTAAAACCCTTTTGAGGCAGATTTGGAATCTTCCCCCCTAAAACAATTATTACCATCCATAATATTTTATTTTTCATTTATTCCATACGCTCCATCATTCTGTCTATTATGTTTTTAATACACCATTTATAACACCACTCTGATCTTTATTTATTTTTTTACATGACCATGCACATAGTCCATCACTTCTCCACCAGGAAGGCACACACGTGGATAAAAAAAAGTCCCACTTCCCCCATGTATCTTTAAGAGCAGAGTGTATAGTGAGTGGAGGCGGGGTGGTGAGGATGAACTCATGTGGCTATGGAGTTCCCTCCAAGGCCGCTAGGCGCGTCTCTGCTCCATGGAAGCTGCCGAAGAGAGACTGAAGGCTGAGGAGAGGAGAGCAGGAGGAGGAGGAGGAGGAGGAGAGAGCAGAGAGAGAGGACGCTGTTTTATCAGCCAAGTGCAGCCGGAATCGTGAGGAGCGGACGATGGGGGGAAAAAATCCCACTCTTGTTTCTTTTTCTCCAACATCACCGTCATTAACATGTAGACCGGTGCGTGTCCAAAGACCCGGAGCGCAATGGTCTTTTTTCCTGTCTAGGAGAATATCAATCTAATTATAGTTGTGAATAATAAAAAAAAGAAACATTTGGATTAACTGCGGACTTGTTTTTTTTGGACTAATGGGGTTTCCTTCATTTGTTTCCTTGCGTGTGTAAATGTTGGACCGCATTTTGAACCTGAGTTTCTACCCTCTGGAGGAGTGAAAAGTGCGCCAGCCTTATTTCTAACAGCTTGAGCGTCGGTATTTTTTTTTTTTTTTGAGGTTGGCTATGTGGCTTTTGGAAAGGAATGCACCTTTATCCTAACGGGACGTAACGCACAGAGGAATATTGTCTGAGGTTTGGAAACAAGCAGCGGATGATGGGATCCTTGCCTTAAACGGTAAATAACACATTTCATTCTGCAAAGCTCCATCACCGGGTAATAACAAGCCACTGCGCTGCCATGGGCTCATTTTCTTTAGTTCATGATACACTCGGAAGGTGGTGGTGATGGAGGAGAGGACAAGTTCAAGTGGATGTTGAGATAATGCCTTTTTCTCCACATGACGTTATTTCTGCTTAGAGGTGAGAGGAAACTGTGCACCGGAGAGAGAGAGAGAGAGGCTGTTGGAAACGTCCCCACCGTGCACAGCAAGAAAAAGCAGCAGCTCCTCTGCTTCTCCTCCACTGTCCAGTTTTGGGGCTTCTCTCTCCCTCTGCTCTAAAGTGCATGGACGCACAGAGCTGCGCATTATTCTCTCACCCCGTCAAGATGCGCAAAAACCAGACGGGTTCGAAAAAAAAAAAAGACTTGCTGAAATGGCTGCGATGGTGAATTTGTTCTTCAGTGTACCCTGCTGAAGAAATGACTCAACTATCCGTCGCGTCCGTGTGCGTGCGTGTGTTCAAAAGCTTCTCTCTTAAACTGTCACTCTGCTCAGCATGATCTTCTATTAATGAGATTAAAAAAAAGCTTTTTTTTATTCATTCTTAATCGAAAATCTGAATGAGAAGGATGTTTGATGCTGGAATCAGATTTAAAAAAATAATAATAATAAAAAATACTGGCGTTTATTCCCCTCTGGTTAATCAAATTAACGCAAACCCTCCTCTCAGGCTGATTGCTGGGGGTCAGGATGGAGGGGGATTGAGAAGAACAGTGTGTGTGTGTGTTTGTGTGTGTGTGTGTGCGCGCATGGTGAATGGAGTCTCTCTATCCTCTCCGATCCAGGAGGAGGAGGAGGAGGAGGAGGAGGAAAGTTGCGCCCGTCGGCCGCTGCTGGGGCACCATCCCCATATAAAACTGGATGAATGCGGTATTTGTGTGTGTGTGAGTGTGTGTGTCTGCGTGTGTGCGTGTGTGTGTGTGCGCGCGCGCTCCAATGACTTGCCTCACCCCCCTACCCAAAAAAAAAAAAAGCTGAAGTATAAGAGTGTTTGGATGCTGTGATGTGGCCCTTTACCCCCATCACCTCTCACCCATAGATACAGCAGAGGACCAGGCGTTGATAGGGTGAGAAGAAGGAGCTCAGTTGCTAGAGATATTAGTCATGGCTCCAGCTATGTGGGCATTACCAAAAAAAAAAAAATCGCCTTGCAGATGATCCTGATCAAGCCTGAGTGGTCATGCATATTTTTTTGTTACATAGAGGCTGCGGTCAGGCAGCTCCAAATATTAATGTGATCTCAGATTTTTTTACCAAAAAATCTTGTCACGGTGGGTGATGCTAGGGCTTCTACATGTGATCTGACCTTTAATGAAGTTCCCCCTCTTTCTCACTGTGTTTATTGTGGTCTCATCACATGGTGGTGGTGGTGGTGGTGGTGGGGGGACTCTGTCCCAGGGGCTCTGATCTACATAGCTCAGCCCTCAAGGAAAACATCTACCCACCGCTCATCGTTGTCTTCTTTGTCGTCTTTTCTCCAATCACATATTCTGCTCTCCCCTGGTTTTACCCACATCCTCCTCTCTCCCCTCCTCTCGTCTACCGTTTCTGTACATAGGAGGGAGCTAGTTTGTACATTATACGTTTCCTTGTTGACTCATGCTGTGGCCCATGTTTCAGGAGGAAAAGTGGCCACTTCACTCTTTGATGACCTGTTTTGCTTTGAAGAAAGCAAAACCCTGTATGTGAGGCTGACCCTTGACATTGGAAGTATGGTTTCAACTGTTTTAGTGCGGTAAAACAGTAACTATATATACTCCATCAGTGGTTAATACCATGGAATTAGTAATCTGTCCTCTCCCAGTTCAACAAAGCAAGTGACATGTTGTGCTAGGAAGGTAGAGGGAATTTAAGAAGCCACAGTCACACGTTAGTGCTTTATTTATGACAGTATGTCCTACAAGTGTCCCAATTCAGAGGTTGCCTATACTTCCAAGGACATGGCCTACGGAGGTGTGTAGTCTTCAGAGGGTTGAAAACCTGCGTCTCCTCCTCCCAAATGTCTGCAGAAGATTCATTATGAGTCTACACCTGAAGCTCTAAACTAACAGTGCATGCAGTTGTTCATCAATTTGTTAAGTAAGTTAAGTAAGAGATGTCGGTTTACCATGAAGAGGTTTGCCCTTGAATGGCTGACAATGTGGTAAAGTATAGGGGTTTGTTCCACCACAGTTTTCAGTTTTACTTGTAATGTTTAATTTTATTAGAGGGACTACTTTGCAAATCAGCTTAATGGTAAATCCGTGCACGTGTGTAACTCCATTTCTAAAGCATAATGTGTGTTAACATCCGGGTTTCCGCCAGTGTGTTGCAAGCCTGGCAGACAGCCGGGCCTAAGTTGACTCCCCGCCATGCAGGCTTAGTCATCGGAGAATAATGTGTTTTAAAGATGTAAACTAAAATGTGTTATACAGGTAGCGGACTCCTTTAAGGAATAACTCAGTGCGTAGGCTGTGTGCTTACGTTAGCAAGTGTAGGTGTGTGCAATCAAGAGAGCACATAGTGTTTGTTTACTAGAACGTTCATGCGTCTTTTGGGGTTACGCAACAAGACGGGCTTCAGCCAACCAGGCGGCCTGTAACGTTAGAGAGAGAGAGACACGTGTTTGATGGAGGGTGAGCATGAAGTTAGCAGTAACGCTATAGCTGTGAAGGTAGCATTGCAGTTTAATCTGTCGGTTAATAAATGCCACAACTCCCTGCTGGCCGAGTTCCCGTGTGTTCTTGCCTTGTCAGCCCCGCAGTTAGCGACAACGACGGCTCGCTCGCATCAACAGGGTTAGGTGATATTTACAGACTTCGCAGGCGGCTGTGGCTCAGAGGTCGAGCGGGTCGCCCACCTATCAGAAGGCCGGCGATTTGATCCCCGGTTCCCCCGGTCACATGACGTCGAAGTGTCCTTGAGCAAGATACTGAACACCAAACTCGCTCCTGAAGGCTGAACCATCGGTGTGTGAATGAGTATTTAGATCAGATCCTGATGGGCAAAGTTGGCTCCTTGCACGGCAGCCTCTGCCATCAGTGTATGAATGTGTGTGTGTTAATGGGTGAATGTTGACATGTAGTGTAGAGCGCTGAGTTGTTGGAAGACAAGTCCATTTACCATTAAATTTACATCTGCATATTGAGAAAGTGGCCCTGCATGCAACAGATTTTGGGGCCCTAAAGGCTGTACTCACTGCTTATACCCTCCCATTTGGGAGGGCAGGTCTTAATGACACATTATGATGTATTCAATCTTGAAATGTGGACTTGGAAAGAGCAGCCACTTAAATGGGTTAGTTACTGAGCACAGTTACACCAGAGCATCTGCACTGTATTAACTGTGTCGACAAAGCCAAGTAAAACAGTAATATTGCTCATTATCGCTTTAAAAACTGCAGTAGGCCACGTTTATAGATGAACACTTAAAGCTGAAGTAGGCAAGATTGGAGCAAATATGATTAAAAAAAGTTATTTTTATAAAACGGTCGCTATATCGTGACAGTAGTACATGAAAAGGGTAACCTGAAAAAAATCATGTGCCTCTGTGTCCTCCGGTGCTCCTAACGGCATCTGCAAGATTTCACAGACCGGAGGAAAACAAGCAGTAAGAGCTGATCTGAGGTCCGCTGTCCAGCTGCCGTCTATGAGAGCCGGCTGTCAATCACTCGCGAACTCCGACCAAACGGTCAAACTAGGCAGATTAAATATGAATCAATATTCTGTTACGTTAATGCCTATTTCTCTCCTCAGATGTTTTCAGAACCATCTCGTAGTGCACGGTTTAGCTGTAAAATAAGGAAATTTGAGACGCTGCGCCATTGTGAAATCTGGTGAAGGAACACTAAGTTCCGGTCCATATTTTTTAAAGGTCGAAAACAGAGCCATGAGGAGGTGCAGAAGTCTTCTCTCAGAACACTTGAATTACAATATGCTGAAAGGTTATTATGGAATTTTTGCCCAATAATGCCAAAAATATAATGCCTACTGCCACTTTAAAGTATGATAAATAAGTAATACATTTGGTTGAAAGATGAAGATTTTTTTTTGTTAACCAAAGTTAGTTTTAGTTTAATTTTTGACGACATTGACAAAACACCTACGTTTTTTGTTCAGGTATGATGACTTGTTAGAAAGGACATATTGTGTATTATTGCATTGCATTGTTGCTTGTCAAGGCTCAGTCTAATAACTACAGTAGAAGGTTGCTGATTGATCCCCGGCAGTGTGTTTTTCAGGGTAAAGTGGAGGTTGTGTGGTATTGAATAAATGGTGTAGAAACACTGCTGAATATACCATATTGTGTTAAGATCTAATTACACTGGGATCATGGCAACAAGGAAACAATTACAATATTTTAAATATGCATCTGTCTTTACTGAGACAGCAGAAAATAAATTAGGTATTGACAGGGATACAGAGAGGGCACAAGTGGTCCCACCCAGCTAATCTATACCTTATTTGAGGAGAAAGTGGTTCAGTTTTCCACTTTGTTTCCACTCATGTGAGTGGATGAGAATCAAAAAGCAGTTCTGTTTGCATATATTCAAATTAAACTGTACTATAATTTAACTTTTACTAATCGGAGATATCTAAAATCTAACCTCAATGTGAAGGATGATACTTTAATGTGGTTATGAAATGACCCTTGTCTCTACATTAACCGAAACAAACCGATATAGGGAAGACATTGACTTTTTAGATGACTAAAGACTTATTGTTTTATTAGGTAAAGTACAGTAAATATTGACTCCGAAATAGAGTTTGATTATCACAATTACGATGCTGTTCCAAACTGAAAACAGAAATGTCTGCCAAGCATCCATTTGAATGGAAGTTGGAGGCAATGTAATTTATGGAGTCAGATCAGTCTGGATATTAATAGATGCACACAGAAGGATTCACAAATGTGTTTTGTGATTTATATATAAATGACTCACTCCACAAAAATATTTTTCAATGCACACAAAAACAATTATCGTTTTATATAAATGTAAAAAAAATATAACACATATAACAAAATAAAGTTCATAAATATATTCCTGATGCACACACAAATATTTCTTGTTTTAAATAAATGTAATAGAAATCCACAAATATATGTATTTAAAGGTATTTTCAATTTTCATCTAAATTTGGGGATTTTATCACATTTATATACAATCTGTTGAACCTGTATTTACAAACTGCTTGTCACGTGTGAACTTCACCGCATTTGTGTGTGGGGTTTTGTGAGACTCCCCTGATGTGCACCGATCCACAAATGCATAGCTAGCTTTGGTGAAGTGGTCCAAACATTTGACTTGTGCACCCAGCTAAGTGTTGAAACAATCAAACGTGGGCAGATACATCTGTAAAGATCCACAAAATAATCCAAACAAAAAGATACAGCTACTGGATTGAAGGTTTCATCCATGATGTTGAAGGAAAGACCACCTAGCCTCAACTTTATCTGAAACCAAAAGAAAATGTTACACAGTAAACCAGACGTCATTCTGCCGACAAACACATACTATATAGATAGATTTAAAAACATCCAGGATGGCAACAGATTGTGCAAAGAATGCGAGTTAGGAAAAGTTGAAAATGAATCACATTTTCTTATGTATTGTCAATACTATGGCGAGTTATGAACTTCTTATTTTAGATGTTTAAAATCCCAAAATGTTTAGGTGCTCCGATGATGACAAAATGGAATGGCTATTTAATGTTAATGCTTATAAATTGGCTATTTTTGTTTCTCAAGCTTGGAAAAAAATGTCAGGATGATTTATTTGTTTAGTATTATTTGTCATTTTTACTGCTACTCCGGTTTCTGCCTTTATCTTTTCTTTATTTTCTAAATAATAGTGTCTTGTTAGCCAACATTAGCATTAGCCAGCTGTCAAATAGCAACACGTCGGGTTCACCAAAGCTAGTAATCGGACTACTTTCCGTGTTGTCATTCACCCCGTGCATGACATAAATCATATCCCCCGTGGTTAGACGCTCATGTGATTGGCTGATAAGGAGGGAGACATCTGATTGGCAACAGATAATTCCCTGTTGAAAAAAAATGCATTTGTGGATCGGTGCACGTCAAGGGAGTCTCACAAAACCAACACACAAATGCGGTGAAGTTCATACATGACAAGCAGTTTGTAAATGCAGGTTCAACAGTTTGTATATAAATGTAACAACATCTAAATATGCTTTTAATGAAAATTGCAAATACCTTTAAATACATATATTTGTGAATTTATTTTACATTTATTTAAAAGAAGAAATATTTGTGTGTGCATCAGAAATATATTTGTGAACCTTCTTTGTGGATTTTTTTTACATTTCTATACAACAATAACTGTTTTTGTGTGCATTAAACATTTTTGTGGAGAGAGTCATATATATATAAATCACAAAATACATTTGTGAATCCTTCTGTGTGCATTAATTAATATTGAGACTGATCTGACTCCATAGTAGTTCAAAAGCCCTGAACATTTTTAAATAATGAAGTTCAGTTCTCAGTTTACCCAAAGTTCTGGTGTGTTGCCCATTGGGTCCGGTTTGTTCAGGCTGGTGTGAATATTGTCATTGGAATCCTGGTGATGATAAAAAATGGACCGATGATATGATTATGAAATATTATATGATGGATATGTATATATCCACCACCATCGTACTGTGGGGCCAGCCACATCATTTCCTTTGCTCTGCTTCTAGCTGTCACTCTTTATGACAGGTGTGGTTAATGGGGATTCTGATCTGCCAGGTTCATCATCACTTTGAATTATTCAATAAATGTGTGTCTTTATACATTTTACATCTTTATTCATGAGGTATACACCTCAAGATTAGTATTCAAAGTTTTTTTTGTTTTCTTGGTGGTGTTGATGATGTAATTCATTATGTGTTTCATTCATGTACATTCAACCTGTTCTCACTCCCAACTCAGTGGCCCCTCTGCATCTGATATCGATGCACCTTTTGGTGTCTGTGTGAGACGCACGGGGCTTTCAACTAACTCCAATGTAAACCCATCTGCTTCATTATTAGACAGTCGGAGCAACCGACGAAGTATAAAGAGAGAGAAAGTCTGCATAGGGGAGGAGGTCGGGGTGGATGGTTGTGTCAAACAAACACAGGACTTTCACCCAGGAGAAACCAAGTCAACGTTGACTTATTTTATCGTAGTTTTGTTACATTGCTTATGTAGCCTATTTAATTCCAGTTACGTAACAAGCATACTTATTTTAGACCAAAACCACGGTCTTTTCCTAAACCTAACCAAGTAAACCTAGAAACTAAGGCCCTGTTCACACCTGGTATTAACATGCGTCCTCAGTGATCCGATCACAAGTGGACAGCTTTAAGTACGTCTGTTCAAACCTGGCATTAGAATGCGTCTCCACATGCGTCTCCAGTGGCCCCTTATGAACCAGTCTCACTTCCCCGCCCCATATGCAAATAAACACGTAGTAAACACACGGCTAATACAGCAGCCGTTGTGACGTGATATTACATGAATGTCAGTAGTGATATCCTACATATTCGTTAATTCTGGTACATTTTATTAACATAAAAATAACAGGTTATTGTACCGGCGGTCCCCGGGGACCTCCATGTCGCCGGCACCGCTGCTTTTGCCAGACAGCAGCGGGGTACAGCGCTCCAGAGAGCGGGGAGGACAGAGAACTCTGGTGTCAGCTCCGCGCAAAGCAGCGGAACAAAAACACCGACACATCTTTGACAGTATGATAATAATGCACTTCGCGTGCCTAGTCTGATAGTCTAGAGATAATAATAATAATATAAACAAGTTATATTTTAATAAAATACAGTTGTACCGACAGGAGACAGTGGAGCACAGAGGCCGTTTCCATGCTGACAAGCTCCCGTGTCTGCCTGTTTATTCACCTGGGGGGCGCGGTGATCCCGTGGATCCCAGCTGGACATCAGATGAGTAGGCGGTCCTTAACATGGCCCAGGACGCATTTGCGTACACACTGCTTAAAGAATGTGGTCATATGTGGCCCAGACCACCTCTGAATGTGGTCTGAAAGATCCGATCTCAATGCGTCCTCAATGCACCTTGAGTGTGTTCACACCTATACTTAAGGCTGTCCAGTTGTGATCCGATCACTGAAGATGCACGTTAATACCAAGTGTGAACAGGGCCTTAGTAAACCTACGTTGGAAGTTTATTTTGAAAAGTCACTGTATATATGTAATGAGCGAGTGGTGTGGTACAGCACACTAAGGGGAATAAAAAGTTAGTTAGGGTTAGGGTTAGGGTTTTTTAGTTGTCATAAGGTTAATTCTTTATTTGGCTTTTTTAATAGATGTTCATACTGAACAGGGGTGAGCTAAGATGGAGTATCCTTCTCAAGGACATTTCTGTTATGCAAATTGAACCTTTGATTGTTTCGTTTGTGGAACTGTATATTGTGATTTGCCATGTGATCATCTTAGTCGTTTTTACCGTCCAGTGTCTACCATTTGTCGCAGGACACTTTAACAAATCAATCATGTGTTTGGAGAGATCCAAGAGTCACAGATATTGTTGGAAAATTACCTTTACCTTCAGTATAAACCAACTCTTGTCTCACTGAGTGGAAAAATATGGGTGTTGTAATTCTAACGAACTGTCCATTTAAAGAGAGCAAGAGAGGTGTAAGTCGTCAGAGTCGATTATACAGATTATGCTGTATGTTTCCATGCAGATCACAACCTCATCCTGTGGTTATTACAGCTAGAAAAAGCTTCTATTTGCAATTGGATGCTTTGCATAGAGGGGGGACCTGCAGAACAATAGCAACAGAAACAGAAACAGTCCCTTAAGAAACAAATCACAGCCATTCTCCTGCTTTGATAGTCACGCTAAAATTATGCTCCAACATTTTTTTTGGCAGCACCTGGGCTGTAGCTGGTGCACGTAACTGCTCTGCTCACACTGTTTCTTTTAATTATCACAATGTTTTAATTGCATAGAATGGAAATAAAACAACTTGCTTGTAATTTAAAAATGCAAATGAGTTTTGTTTTATTTTTGGAAAGAAAACAGGCCGTGTCCAAATGTATAACACAAAAATGCAAGTCATTGGAAGCAATAATGCACATAGACGTCAGGGCAACATGTAACAGGGGAGGCACGATTTCCACTTACGGGCACATCCAAATAAAGAATTCAGTTATGGAGGAAAGGGAAGGTTGCTGTTCCTGCTCAAATAAAATAGACCACAGGGTGAACTGATACCTGCATGTTATCAGTGATGATAGACAGATGTGATAAGAAACACGGCGAGCGGCAGAGAAGATAGAATACTATTTTGTACTAACTATTTCAGCGTGGTAACCTTGTCTATCACAGGTTGCTGCCGAAAACATCTCCATTATTGAGAATCCAACTCGGCCGCCGGGTTTTTTTAATGGTGGGAGGATTTTTGTCTATTACACATAGAGTAACACAGTATCTGTGTGGACCCGCTCCTGGCAACTGCAAACTTGTCACCTGCTCTGTGTATAGCCACTTTTGTGCTCGCTGATGCAGATTGGAAACCGCCAGATAAGGCTAACCATTGGTGATTAGCCTTATCTGGTAAAGGAAAGGGGAGAAATTAGGATGAGGTGGGAGATATATGGAACAGAATGCCCTGAGATGATTTTTTTACCTTGGCTTGGGATGGGCATTTCTTCCTCTTATATACTGCTATGCTGTAATATTTGTAGATCCCCTTTGCAGTGTGAACATCAGAGACATGGCTGGTAGCAGTAGATTATTTGATCAGTTGGAGGTACAGTGCAGAGGTTTAGTGTCACAATGCATAAACGCTCCTTCTAAGAATCAAATCAGTATTGGCTTAGCAAAGAATTGATTCTGTGTTGTTTCTGAGAATTTCATCAGGGCTGGTTTCAGTGGAGCTTTTTAGTGTTACATTTATAATGTTGAAAACAAACTAGCCTTTCTTTAAAGGGAGATGTATCACGCTCATTTCCAGGTTCATACTTGTGTTTCTACCAGAACATGTCTACATGCTTTACCATTCCGCCCTCTTTTTTAGAAGGGTAGAGGTGGGGGACAGGGGATGTTCAGGGGTAGATTTTGACTATTTGGAGATTTCTGCAAGAATTGCATTTTTTGGCGATTGGATGGCGAGTTCTTCTGTTCTGGAAATTAGTCTTTAGTTTGTGGCTGTAAAGTTTCATGAGGCTGTGATTATCCTAGAGGTCACCACAGGTCATTTTATACAGTGAGGACAAGTTTAAAAAAAATGGTCTCACTACAATGAAATGTCTCCTATGGGGACTAACATCATCACACATGAATTCAGTTGGGCTCATTGGATCCACAATAGTCTCAGCTTTACAGTGATACCCAATTTATTCAATTCAAGACTGTTTAGGGACCCCAGTATGCAGAAATATTCACATATAAATTCATAAAGACTGATGGGTACCCCTAAACCCATTTTCATTCCTATATCAAGAGATCAGAGGTCAAGGGACCCTTTTGAAAATTGCCATGCCAGTTTTTCCTCCCCAAAATTTAGCAGAACTTCGTAGCGTTATTTAGTGATCTTTCCAACAAGCTAGCATGACATGGTTGGTACCAATGGATTCCTAAGGTTTTTCTAGTTTCAAGTGATATCAGTATATACCTTGAAAACTGAGCCCACTACACCCTCCGATAGACAGAATAGCGGCCGGGCCCGCTGTCGGGCAGTCAGAGTTTTAATCCGTGGAGATGAGCAGTCAGTGGCCAAATGACAGTGAGGAACGCTGCCTAATATACTATCGAGTCTGCACGTATTCGGGTAGGCATGTCCTGATTGACGCGCGATTGGAGGAGAGTATTACCGATAGAGTCCAGTAGAGGGCGCAGCCTGTCTGAGTTAGAACAGACATTGCCATCTTATTCTTTTCTTTGTTTTTTTTACCATGGTATTGAAATGTGTATCTAGAATCATGGAATTTCACTGCTCTCTGTGGACACTACTAAATTCTTGCCATCGTGACATCCCTATAAACCTCAACGGCAGATTGCTGGTGTCTAGCCTGTATTCAGCTATAGGATAACCAAGCAAGCACAAATACAGCAAAGGGACACAGTGTTATGACGAGTGACCTATTGGACTGTAATTTAGTCGTGCTTATGATTAGCTTGTCACCAAATTCATCTGCCCTAGCTCTTGTTATTGGGTTATGAGAGCATTTGGCTGTCATGCTGTGATGACTGAGTACAGAATATAGTGCCATGGTGAAAGCTATGAATCACTGGCTGTGGTTACATGAGGGTTTTTTTTCCCTTCCAAATGTAATCACTGTGATTGACAATTCCACATTGAAGGATTAACATGTGTGCTAAATAACACAATCTGATATTTTGTCCAGTTTACATGCTATGGAGTAGAAAAGAGTGACTCGCCACAACAACCTTTATAGCAGCAGAGGCCAAGTAATAACACCTGCACTCACTTTGTGCATTTTAATGAATGAAAAATATACCTGTATAGTGTTGATGGGGAGCCAGTTTGTCTAATACACAAGGAGATGATGCCCCCCCCTTTCCCCAACCTTCTGTGTCTTGTGTCCGTCCCTGAGGATGTCGCTTTTAAAGGCTTCGAATCTTTTCACACATTTGTGTCAGCTGAAAGCTCACCTGAGGATCACGGAGCTGAAAAGAACAGACTGTGCTGGCAGGCTGATAGGGCTGTTAACGTTACATGGCCAGAGAGTGTCACTGTGTGTGTGTGTGTGTGTGTGTGTGTGTGTTTACATGGCCAGGGAGTGTGACTGTGTATATGTGTGTTGATGTGTCTATGTGCATGTGCAGGCAAGCATTACCAGGACTAGGGGTTCCTGAAAAACAAAGAGTACAAGTAGAGCAGCATTAATAGACAGCTTTGCCTCTATGAGACAAAGCTGCCAAGTCTTCTCTTCTTTCTTTCTCTTACATTTTTAGCCCACATTTAGCCACACAACATCTGTGATGTCCGGTGAGGATAAAGAAAAACCAGGATGAGTTGTTTTTTTTCAGTTTGTTTGGTGCCACTGTTTTGCTTTTGTTTCAACGTCCTCTTAAAGTGGCAGTAGGCAGTATATTTTTTGGCATCATTGGGCAAAAATTCCATAATAACCTTTCAGCATATGGTAATTCAAGTGTTCTGAGAGATAACTAGACTTCTGCTCCTCCTCATGGCTCTGTTTTCAGGCTTTAAGAAACTCTAGCCCGGGACGGGAGACTTTGACCAATCACAGGTCATTTCATTGAGAGAGCGTTCCTATTGGCTGTGCTCCGGTCATATGACCAGAACTTGGCGTTCCTTTAACAGGTTTTACAATGGCAGCCGCGTCACAAACGTTCTCATTTTTGCACTACAAGATGATTCTGAAAACATTGGAAGAGAGAAATAGGCATTAACGTTACATAATATTGTTTCATATTTGATCAGCGCTGCCTAGTTTGACCGTTTGGTTGGAGTTTGCGAGTGATTGACAGCCAGCTCTCATATACGGCAGCTGGACAGCAGACCTCAGATCAGCTCTTAATGCTTGTTTTACTCCGGTTTGTGAAATCCTGCAGATGCCGTTAGGAGCACCGGAGGACACAGAGGAACATGATTTTTTTCAGGTTACCCGTTTCATGTACTACTGTCACGATATAGCGACCGTTTTATAAAAATAACTTTTATTATTCATATTTGCTACAATCTCGCCTACTTCAGCTTTAAGTACACGTGCATATTGGATCAGAAAAAATGCCCCAAAAAAATAATGATAACAAAGCAAAACGTCGGTGGTTCTTTTCTGTACGGTATAACATTCCTCTACATTGTAATAAAATCCATTTTGATGTTAAAACTATGTTTCTTTAGGGGCCAAACTCTGCTTGTTTGTTGAAGCAACAGACCGCTTCAGGGGGACATAATGTTAAACTCAAATCACATTTAGAGACTGTTGGCCAAATGGCCTTGGCACTCAAACCTCAGAGAGGCGATTTAGAATTCACACCGTTAAGCCAAAAGTTACATAAAACGGCAACAAAAGTGCTGAAAACTAAATTCAGAGTGGCACGTTCACGGTTCCACCATATAGCCTCTGGCCTCTTTAGGCCCCCCCTGTGGCACCCCGGGGTGGCAGTTTTTTTAGATATGTACTTCAAACTAACTGGCTAATTATGTCTTTGAAGCAGACTCTCATTGGGTGTAACAGGTGGGAAATAAATGAGTTGGATACAGAAGAGTTAGAACGTAAAAGCTTAGGAACAAGATATAATGAGCCCAGGTTGCCCGAGATTTGGGTGTATAAATGACTGTATGTTTAGTTGTGTTAACACGTGTGTGTGTGTGTGTGTGTGTGTGTGTGTGTGTGTGTATGTGTGAGCTCTCTGGAAGCAGCTCAGTACTCGCCTGTGCCTCTGTCCTGAAGGCATCCATCTCGCGCTGAGCCAGTGTGGTGGCGAGGAAAGCCGGTTTCACGCCAACCCACCGCTTCCCCATTGACCCTCTTGGCAACCAGGCGCAAACCGTCTGCCAGGTGAACCGAACTGGGAAGGGAAGGCTCGGCTCTTCCACCACCCACACGGATAACCTCGGTCGCTTTCCACTTTATCCATGCTACGCTACTCACGGCACCAGCCTGCTTAGTATGGACGCCTACTGACAAGACTGTGTGACTGAGAGAAAAAATATCCACACATCGATTCTGCTCAGTCGAGATGATGGAATTGAATATAGTGCAGGCGGATTGGACGCTTAATGCACTCATCCTTCGTGTGAGGTTATTATGCTGCTGTTGATGTAGCGACCACATTTTAAAGCAAGTGTGTGTGTGTGTGTGTGTGTGCTGGATAGATGTCCAATCTAGTGCTTCTGTAACAGCTGCTTATATAAGCTTGTTTTGTTGATTCTGGTGTCTTGTTTTTATTACTAAACTTTGATTTCAGCAGTTGTGCAACCGTCATACTGCGAGCAAAGCAAGGAAAGCAGTTTTATTTTTACATAAACGGGGACAAGGCAGGGGGCGCCAGGTGACAAAATATAAAACATAATGGAATATAATGCAGGAAGGCTCTCGGGCATTCTTTGTTCAAATATTTATTCTCCTGTAGATCAACTTTTCTCCTTTAATGTTATCTCTGCTGAGTCAACAGGCATGATTCACTCTTCCCTCCTCTTTTGTGTCTTTTGTTCTTCAAACCTGCATGTGACACCTATTTGCCTCAATGATACATTCATTACCTCCGCCGAGGCCAAAGACCTTGAAGGTGGTTATGTTTTCACCGGCGTTGGTTTGTTTGTTTGTTTGTCTGTCTGTCTGTTAGCAGGATTACTCCAAAAGTTTGTAATGGATTTGAATGAAATGTTTTGGATGGGTGGAGTGTGGCACAATGAACAATCCATTCGATTTTGGTGGTAATCCGGATCATGATCCGGATTCAGTAATTTTTTCAAGGATTACGATCAGCCACAACATTATGACCACTGGGTTTAACACATGTGCAGTATAACTAATGATGCTTCACCCCGCCTTCTTCTGAGAGCAGAGAGATACATGTGTTGATGTGTGGCGAGAGAAAGATAAAAGCGGTAGATGACGGGATGAGAGACAACGTAGTGTAACGTTATACAGATATAACAAGGCTGCTGAATGAGAGAGAAATCCGCCGATACGTTGCACGGAAACACACCGTGTTAATAATAAGCCGACCATCTCACGGTACCACCAGCTGTGAGCTGTGATCTGTTTTTAAGGTCAGGCACCTTGGCGGAGGTCTGCGCTCTCCGAGTGACATTCTAGTTCATTTTAATTCATTTATGAACCCCTGGGCTCTAATAGCTCATCCAGTTTGTGTTTCAGAAAGATTTCTGCTCATGTTTATAAACTTTCTGCACATTCAAAACATTTCCCACATGTCTTCTCTGAGAACTCATAATATTCTGAGAAAAAAAGTAATATTTTAGAAGAATAAAGTCGTAACTTAATGAGAATAAAGTCCTAATATTTGAAAAAAAACTCGTAGTATTATGATAATAAAGTTGTAATTTAATGAGAAGAATGTCAGAATATTTTGAGAAAAAATCTCCTATAGTCCTATAGTCAGCTGTTCGTTACGTCATCACTCTGCTGAGGTGCTGAGGTGGAAAACGGAAACTTACCGAATCAATATGAGACACACGTGTGTCGTGTATTTTTGTGCACAGAGCTGTTAAGGATGGTGTCTACCTCATTACAGCGGTTATATTTCATATTTTTGATCAGAATTATTGCTAGGGACAATTCAGTATAGTTGCTGGATATTGGTAAATAGGGACATGTCCCTATTCTACACCCTTGAAGGAAGAGACAGGAAAGGAATGAGGTGGACGATGAGGAGAAGGTAAAGAAAAGGATGAGGAGCAGAACAGGGGGAAAAGTGAGCTGACATGTCCTTTTGGTACTCCTATACCCTGCTGCTCCCTGGGCTAGCATGTGTGTGTGTGTGAGGCTCTATACTGGAGTTTAACTCGTTGGAGCCTAGGGCACACACAGCAAAATGATCCACAGTGACAGGCCAGAACACAGGCCACATTCTCCGGTCAACAGCCTGAACAACAGTCAGACAGCTAGCAGTCAGCAAAAAAGACGACGTGCACACTTATTGGAAAAAAGAGAGTTTGTGAGAGAGCCAGATGAACACACTTAAACGTGTTGCCTTAAGCTACAGGAACTCAATACCTTTTTTTCTTTTATGTCGCATCTATATGCAGTTTTGACCCGGAGCTGTGTAGTTCCATTCTTCCCAGCCGAGATGATTCGCATTGTGCTACTTCACTAATTATTTATTGTTCGGTTATGTCCCTTATTACCGCTCCAGTCTGCTTGTTTAAACCTCCTTTATACACATCACTTGTTGCCCTCATTTACGTGGTTATTCAGACATGTACTAAAATTGGCAGTTTTATTGCATATTACTCATATGCACCTGCACCTCAATTTAAAGAGTTTGTTTGAATATGATGGTACATTTTGCTTTTATTGTTGCTGTTTTGAGGTAAATAAATTCTTGGAAAGGCAAGTTATTGTCATTTTTTTAAATTCTTTCAGTACAGTAACTCTAAAGATATATATGGCTTTGCGTTTCAAATTTGAAATGCCTAATCTGTGTACACTGGGTTACATTTTTCACATTTCTGGTAAAAGTAACATCTTCAAGTAGGCAGTGCAGTTTAAATGATATTGTTTAAGATAAGTGTTCAATCTACCTGTAATTTATAGAATCATTTGGGGTTTTTTTCACTGAAAAATAATCCTAACAGGCAATGAAAAAATAAAAACATATATTTGAGATTGATAGGAGTTATGGAGTTATGCCTTAACATTGTAATGATTTCATTTTAGAGAAATTTAAGTTGCAGTATTTAGATGTTGCTTTTACTGTAAAAGTCGTCATTAATACTGAAAAAGACACCACATTATAAACAAATTTTGAGTAAAATTTGCAGACAAATTCAGTTAAATTAAATTTTTACTGTGTTTTTTGTTTGGTATTTTTCAGTTAAATTGAATGGGATTCAATGTACAACCAGCGACAACTGCATGTAAATCTTACAGAAATAATTAGTCTAATAGCGGCATGGCAATGTTAATTCAGCAGAAAGGGGCTGTTGTAATTTATAATTTCAACCGGTAAATCCAACAGTTCTAAACTGTAAAATTTACAGGTTTTTCTGTAAAGTTGTTTACATTTTCACTATATTTTTGAGATAAATATTCTTGCAACCATAGCTGCCAGTTTTTTTCCATAAAAAAAACGGGATTTTTTATTTTTTACAGTGTACCCTATCGAGTGTGTTTCCTGCCATTGATCAAAATAGTAACCTCAGCAGATGGCTGTTGGGTTTTATGAGAGGTGCTGTTAACATGGCATTTGCCTCTTTATGTATTTGAATCCCAGTTTTCGACAGGATCTTTTGACCGTCGCAGAACGTATTCAGAGGTTTTGGTAGAATCGTCCAGTGAGGATTGTTCTCGTCTGGCGATGGGGGCAGGGTTAGACCACATAGAAAACATTTGGAAGTCTATATAAAAAAACTGTAAGTAGCTGATGATTGAAGTGTCCAGGAAACCAGCAGCATCATGCACACTGAGGGGATTGTATCTGGATTATTGAAGCCTGGTAAACTTCCCTTTATGGACACGGGGGTAATTGTGCAACTGTGATGTGAAACTATTTATAGTGGTCTTTGTCAGTGGAGTTCATCCTCCTCTACCCTTTTCCCCTCGCTCATCTTCCTCTCTCTCTCTCTCTCTTCCTCTCTCTCTCTCTCTCTCTCTCTCTCACACACACACGCATCACATTCTCAGGCTGACTGGTTCTCTCACAACCAGCAAGAGGTTGACGCTGGACCGACCTGCAAGCTAAGCACATCCCTCAAATAGTCATAAGCACCTCTTCGATAAATCCCTTCCACTAGCCCCTGTGTGTGTGTATCACAGAGGTGAGATGAGATGCTTAAAATAGGACAGACAAAAGGGATGGAGGGATGGATAAAATGCTGCGATGTTGTGAGGATTTATCACACAAACGGTGGCGAGTGGAGAGATGGATGGATGGATGATGGGAAATAGAAGGAGGATATGGATGAGACCGACTAAAGCGCAGGCTGATGGAGTGTTTAGCTGGGTGACTGACTAAGCCATAAGTCTCCTGTGAGCCCTTATGGTCTCTCTCTCTCTATCTCTCTCTCTCACTCTGTGTTTGATCCCTCTCTCTGCCTCTCTTTAAAATAACACTATGTTCTGTGTGGTGACAAGCCAGGATGAAATGATTGGCCCTTAGTTTCCTCCCGACTGCCCTCTCAGATAATCACTACACCTACTGGCTGCCTCCACATGCTGACTCTACTTTATTAAAGCAATCTCTCAATACATTATGTTGATGTGGTTAAGTGTCACTGCTTTGACTCGGATGGGTTTGAAAACTGCAACAGTGTAGTTTCTAAACTTTTTGTGCCATAAATGCATATCTCTGGTCGGTCACTCAAGACAATGAACTCCGTTTAACTGTGAAAACAATTCTGGAAGAAACACTGGCTGCAGTATTTGGATGGAAATGCTTTCAAATATCAGTGCAAAATATATTTCACAGCCACTTAAAGATTATTATTACAAAGCTGTGTTGAATACTCAATTCTGATTGGTCAATCACTGCATTTTGTAATTTCTGTATAACGGACCGTTGCTATGGACGCTCTTATCATAGACTCTGGAGGACCACGTCAGATCATATCAATGCGCAGAAAGAAGTCCGGCAAATTTAACAAAATAGACGTTGGGTTTCCGTTACTCCATCAGAAAACACAATGGAGTATTTTTCTGATATTACTTTTAATATATTTAGAGAACACAAAACTTTAGATTCATGGCTAACGGCAGAAGAAAGAGAGAACAAGAAAACAGCGCAGAAAAAGCGAGAGGAGAGACACAGACGACAGAGAAATCGACAAAATTGAAGAAGACAGACGTGAAGTGAACACTAAACGGACAACGGTATGGGCTTTGGCGAATTATAACTAATGTTTAAACTAATGTTAAACTAGAGTTACATTGCTATGGACTCAGTTAGAACTGTTGCTACGCAGCTCCAACCCTGTCGGGCGGACACAAAAATAATTTTTATATCAATACAATCGTTTTTAAATCAATATTTTGAGTCAAATTGTTGACTTCTTTAGTACGTAGCTGTTTAATAAACGGGATAATGTACAGCGAGCCGGTCATTGTTGTGAAAGAATCCCCTTTTTCTTTTACATTATTACACGGCTGTGTTGAATACTCGATTCTGATTGGTCAACCACGGCGTTTTGCGGTCTGTAATTTCTGTATAGCAGACCGTTGCTACGGGCACGGCTCTGATGTCGGACTCTGGCGAACCGTTTTTGCGTCAAAATATTGATTTCTTCTGTAAGTAGCCGTGTAATAAGCGGGATAATGTACAGTGAGCCGGTCATTGTTGTGAAAGAATCCCCTTCAGGGCGATGAGAGACCCCTCCGCTTTACCCTGTTGGGGATTCTTTCACAACAATGACCGGCTCGCTGTACATCATCCCTTACATAAATAAATGATAAAAAAAAAATCAAATAGCTGCAATTAATTGATTCTTTTTAGCTACTTGGGGACAGGTGTACAAGCTGAAATGTGTTGGCAAACAGTTGCCTATTAAACATCCAGCAGACATGGAGCTACATTAGCATTCATTTGGAGTCATGTTTGTTTCCACCTGATGATAGGAAGTCAAATATTCACTCTCCTTTTAAACTGTGGTTTGGTCTCTACCAACTCCTGAGCTGCTAGCTTTGTCTGTCTGTGGCTTTGGTGTTGGGCAGGTAAGGAATAGCGGGGTTGTCATCAGAGCTTTGTCGAGTAGAAATGCTGCTCCACGTGGCTAGAAACGAGGCTAATGAGAGTGGTGTTTGTGGGCTGGAAAACCAAAACAATTAGCTAAACGAGGCCAAAACACTCTGCAGAGTCACTGGGACTCATTTCACATTACATATAGTCATTTGATTAATTTGAGCAGGGAAGTTCATTCTTGACCTTGTGAATAATAGTTACAATAAATCCGATAAAGTCGACAGCAAACGGCGAGTTGTAAACTGGACAGACAGATAGATACACACAAGACCGAACGCATGATCCCCTGGAGATAACCACTTATATGTGCAGCTTTAACATGCTGATGACTATTAACTCCAGTTTAAACATCATCAAAAACACACGGTCCTTTGCATGTTTGCACACATCCGATGTGTAAACGATGTCATTTCATTTTTGTACCATAGAATTTCCAAAGAGATTAGGCTCAAATACTGAACTCCCAGTGCCCTACATTAAAAAAAAAATGCATTGCTGGAGATTTGTAACAGTGTTTGAAACACAAGTTTTCCAGTTAAGAACCCTACAGTACATGCAGATATTACATGTGTCTCCCCATGGGTTTGAGTTCTAGATGGGCTACATTTGTTTTGTGTCTGTAAGTGTGTTTCTGAATATATGATGAGGATTGCTGTCACTGACTCCACATGCAACATCTGGCTGCTTGTTACTGAGCTGTGTGAGTCAGGTCTGAGTGGAAATGCGTGTGGCTGCTGCGGTGTTTAACTTTCATACGTCAGAAGTATAAAAACCCTGCGAACAGCTGCCGGTGAACTGTGACGTTTTAGACTCAAGACTTCATTAGAAACCTTTTGAAAGACGGTAAAAGTCCATGCTTTTGTTACGTTACAATGTTTTGCAATTCATTCCAAAAAAAAAGAAGGCTTGACCCTCTTATATAGCTTTAAAGTTATAAAATATATCTCCACTGAAAATTAGAAAATAAGACGGAACAACTAATTACTTTTCTTTTTCGAAAAATCTACATTTTTGTTGCTTAAATTGCATAATGTTATTTATCAAAACTAAAACCATTCAGTGCATTTAAACCTGCAGTAGGCAGAATGTTTTTGGCATCATTGGGCAAAATATTCCATAATAACCTTTCAGCATATTGTTATTCAAGTGTTCTGAGAAACATGGCTCTGTTTTCAGACTTTAAAAAAATGTAGCCCGTGACGGGAGACTTTGACCAATCACAGGTCATTTCAGAGAGAGAGAGAGAGCGTTCCTATTGGCTGTTCATTCAACGGAGGCAGCTGTCAATCACTCGCAAACTCCGACCAAACAGTCAAACTAGGCAGCGCTGATCAAATATTAATCAATATTATGTTACGTTAATGCCTATTTCTGATGTTTTCAGAATCATCTTGTAGTGCGCTGTTTAGCTGTAAAATGAGAAAGTTTGCTCCGCCTGGTGGGCGGTGCTTGGTATTTCCTCAACTGATCTCAACATGGCTGCCGGGTCCCAAAAGTTCTCATTTTACAGCTACACGTTATAATTTACCCTCACCCAATAACATTTCTACTGAAATGTCATCATAATGTAACTCGTGGAACCTGCATCATAGTGGAACCTGCATTAACGTTAGCTGTCAGCTCTGCAGGACTGTGCTGCCCACCGGCTGCTAACAGCTAATAGCTAACGGCTAACAGAAACTAGCTTCAATCGCACCATAGGTTTTTAAAAGATTCTTCTAAAAGGTGTTCTATAGGTTTAAACACACAGAACTCACATTTGTCATGGTGCATATGCCACTGAACTCAATGGGTTTAAAGGACTTCTGGTCTTTGATTTTACAATTTTGTCATTTTTTGTCTTTGAGGTTAAAGCTGAAGTAGGTGAGATTGGAGCAAATCTGATTAAAAAAAGTTAATTTTATAAAACGGTCGCTATTCCGTGACAGTAGTACATGAAACAGGTAATTTGAACAAAATCATGTCCCTCTGTGTCCTCCGGTGCTCCTAACAGCATCTGCAAAATTTCACAGACCGGAGGACAACAAGCAGTAAGAGCTGATCTGAGGTCTGCTGTCCAGCTGCCATGTGTCAATCACTCGCGAACTCCGACCAAACGGTCAAACTAGGCAGCGCTGATCAAATATGAATCAATATTATGTTACGTTAATGTCTATTTCTCCCCTCAAATGTTTTCAGAATCATCTTGTAGTGCACGGTTTAGCTGTAAAATGAGAGTTTGTTACGCCCCCGCCATTGTGAAATCTGGTGAAGGAACGCCAAGTTCTGGTCACATGACCGGAGCACAGCCAATAGGAACACTCTCTCAATGAAATGACCTGTGATTGGTCAAAGTCTCACGTCACGGGCTAGATTTTCTAAAACCTGAAAACAGAACCATGAGGAGGAGCAGAAGTCTAATTATCTCTAAGAACAATTGAATTACAATATGCTGAAAGGTTATTATGGAATTTTTGCACAAATGATGCCAAAAATATACTGCCTACTGCAGCTTTAAGCATAATTTCTAGTTTATTATTATTATTATTATTATTTATTTTATTTTGATTTAGTCTCCATTTTTTGTACTAAGCAACTTTAAGTCAGTGAATATCCTCCAAACTGTCTGCACACACATGCAGATCTGCATAATATTTGCCATACATACACACAATACACAAACCCCCCCAATACACACACACACACACACACACACACACACGTCACTTTAATAGCTGTCATTGAGCGTCAGTGAAATGGCAGAAGTGTGGCTGCAGGCTGCCGTGGCTGATCTGAGCTCATTAGAACAGCGACTCAGACTGAGGGGATTCAGGAGGGATTTGTTCCGCCGCTACAGCACTCCTGCTCCGGCCAGGAGGTGAAATAGGGGGAGATGAAGAGAAGGATGAGGAAAAAGGTAAAACGGTTGTGGTTAGGTGGGGGGAGAGCTGGAGAAAATTGGGAGCAACTGAGGGAGAAACTGAGGAAAAAAGAGAAGGGGAAGAAGTGAATGAGAAGAGGAGTAGAATAGAAATGAGATAAAAAGTGCAGATAAAAGACAAAGATGATAAGGATAGAACATGATGAAATAGAAAAATGAGAAGAGAAAACACTAAGGGAAGTCGTGAAGAGCCACTTAGGAGAGGAGAAGAGTAAATAAGTGGGGAGAGGGTGGCAGGGTGGAGGGGTGTGATTAAAGGTGTGAAGAGAGGAGGAGACGTAGGAACTGTGGTGAACAGGAGCTGAGAGGGTGCAAAAAATAGATAAGATGAAAACTTTATTGATCCCTGCAGGGCACAGCAGCAACAGGGATGAGTTGGAAAAACAGCAGAATATACAGTAGATAAGAGAGGAAATACGAGCTTTATAAACACAGAGAAATCACGACTGTAAGACCTAGTAGAAATTAATAAATGAAAATATGCATGGTATGACATACCAACGGCAAAAAATTATGAAACGATCCAAATTATTGCAATTAAAGTCAGTTAGTGTGTAGCAGAGAGGAATATGAGAGTGTGATAAAAGGCAATAAATTATGTGGAAGATCAGAGTGTATAGAACAGGCAGTGAAAACATGCTGGTATCCATATTAAAGGTCTGATGCAACTCATAACGTAATAACTGCGCATAACGTAATGACATATCTCTGAAAACGTTCTCATTCATCCCACATCCAAGAGGCTTCATCAACATAGAACTGATTGATGAAAATGTCCTCTTGACCAAACCAACAAAGTTCAGTTGCTTTAAATTATCAACTCCACTTGTGTAATGTCAAACTAGAGTGTTACTGTGCTTTAAAGGGGACATATCATGCTCATCTTCAGGTTCATACTTGTATTTTGGCTTTCTACTAGAACATGTTTCTATGCTTTAATGTTCAAACAACACATTATTTTTTTCGTCTGTCTGAATATACCTGTATTTACCCTCTATCAGAAACGCTCCGTTTGAGCGCATTTCAAGGGACTGGCAACAGAATTGCGTTGCTAGGACACAGTTTGGGTCCATGTTTACTTCCTGTCAGCTGATGTCATTCACATACGCTGCAACAGGAAATAAACTGGGACACATTTAGAATGTTGAAGTTTAAAACTGTGAAATTGTTTAAATATTGTAGATTTGTGACATCACAAATGTACAGGAATCCTGACGGCTTGTTTCAAATGCACAGTTTCTGAATACGGGCTTTGTGTAATTATATGTGGATTGAGCGTTTTGATACTTTATATACTGATATGGGACCTTTCAAATTATTACATTATGCGCTGAATTTATTAAATTTTTCAACTTTTCAGTTTGCTAAATTTATAATGTTCTCAAAATGTAATAACTTATTACGTTATGAACAAAACTGTTATTACGTTACGTACTTAAGGTTTTATTACATGTGCTGATTATTACATTATGAGCTGTTATTACATTTAAATTATTACATTATGCACAGTGATTACGTTATGTGCAGTTATTACGTTATGAGTTGCTACAAGGTCTACCGAGGGTCAAGCCAGGAGGCAGGAAGGAGAGGAAAGAGAAGACGGAATGATGCTGAAGGGAGGGGGAAAAAAATAAATAAACTGGACAGAAATGAAGAGGTGCGAGTGAGCGAAGGATGGGAAGAAGAGGACAGGGAGGAAAATGGAATGAAGACGCGAGGTGAAGATTGAAGAGGGATTTTCCAGTTGGTTACCCGGTCCCGTCCACGTGTGAAATTTGCTCTGAACACCCGGTGGCGTTCAATCACCAGTCAAGTGAAGCAACAAGGAAATTAACGCCAAAGTAGAGTTGGAGAAATGGAGAGAATGAAAGAAAAAGAAGGCAAAGGCAGACAGAGAAAACAGATACATTTTGTGACATTTTTTTTTCAGCAGCAGTTCTTCATGTACGTCGAAAGTATCTGAAGTGTTTGGATTGAACACAGACAGCATGCTGTAGAAAATAGCTACTCAACTACTGACTAGGACCCTGTATTGGCAAGAATCTGGTGATACGATACGTATCATGATACAGGGGTTATGATTCAATATATTGTCATATATATTGTGAAACCAAAAGTGAGGCGATATATTGCAATTTTTTAAAATCTAATTTCAGGAAAGCTGTCATAGTATAAAGAACACACCGCCATATGCATCAAATCTGAGTAAAAAAATGCATCTTTTCAAGCGATCAGAACAGTGGGATCTGTATATGCATTTATCCTGTCCCTGTAACACCCAACATCATAGCACTACTTTAAGAGGGGACATCTCATTGCAAATAAAATAAAGTATGAACTGAGTATACTTTTATGAATAAAAATGCAATAATCTGCCAACGAGGTGAGATTTTCTTTTTTTTTCATACTCAAATTAATTTGTATGAAACAAGTTAATTTGTTCTTTCTGATACTAGCATTGTAATTAGTGTTTTTCTGCCTTGTTTCCGAGAATTCATGCTTGTTTCTGTTAATTATTAAAAACAAGAGGAATTAATGTGGAAACAAGTGGAATTCTTTCTTCTCTTCTCACCCCATTTAAATAATTGTAAGAGTCAGTATGTCTTCAAGTGTTAATCCCCGGGATAATGTGTATTTGGTGCGTTTGAGGACATCTGCGGCAACTGGTGACATGTAGAGCCGTTTTCATAATACATAACCTCTAATTTCATTGGAAACACTGTGGGGGGGTAGGGGGGGGGGGGCTGGGTAGAAAGACATTATGCATAATTTAGCCTGCTTAAACATCATTAAAGGAGAAAGCTGGTGGCATTTGATCTTATTGTTAGTTTTTTATGATCAGCAAACAGATCCCCCTGAAGAGAACACAACCAACAATGCATTTATCACTCTAACCAGCCTGATGTGTCTTTCACCTCTGTGCCACAGAGCTCCACTGTTGTCCAAAAACCATTAAAGCTACATAAAGGAGCTATAGTGGTTCATTGCATGCCGTTTCCTTTCATTACCGTCAACATGGCAATCATTGACTCCACGTTCACCCCACAGGCAAAAGTTGCCCAAATCTGATGCTTTTTGCACATACACGACTCAGTTTTTTTACTACCGTGTACTACAGTGTGAACAGCACAAATCACATGGGATCTGGTCTTGTCAATTCATATAAGGTCCTAAATCAGATACAGGTGAGTTTTTTTTTTCAATGCGACCTCAGTCTGAACAGTCATATTGGAATTCATGCGACTTTTACGTCACTCTAGATTGACATTCATCACAATTCTGTGATGCGAAGCCATTCATGTCACAATCCCCCTCACTCCGGGCTCCGACTCTGCATACACACACACACCTCGTCCTCGTTATCATCTGCTCACAAATTCACCTACTTCCACTACACATCAATTTAAATTAAACTATAAATGCTGACTTCAGTGGCCTCCATGCTTACCTCCGTAAGACGGTGTGCTGTGTGTGACGTCTTTGTTTGTGCCTTGTTCGTTTACGCATATGGGTCAGTTCAGGACTATGACCAGTTCACACTCAAATTGGAAACAGCGAACAAAAAAATCTGATCAGAGTAATAAATCAGAATTTGGCACTAAGGCTTGCAGTGTGAATGTAAAGCCCGTACCACACTGCCGGCATGAGCAGTGTGTGACGGCTGCCTCGCTGAACTGCTGCGTCTCTCACGCATGTGGTGTCCACACCGACAGCGCTGCTGCTTTTCTTTCTACGTACAGTTTGTCTTTCATAATGGTCATTTCATTTAAATATAAAGCTCATTTATATTTATTTTAGACAGGAAAGGTTAAGAATCGTGTGCTCATTTGTAAATAATAATAATCCACGATTAAAAGCCGGTACTCTTTTCATTCATGGAGCCCTGCAAGTCACTGCATTTTCCACAACACTGTCCTGCAAATATGTCAGAATAAAAGCCTTGTGCTAACAAATGAAGGGATTCTGTCTGGCTTTTATTTTGAAACGGGGAAAAATAAATGAATCCTAAATCATAAAAATAAATGTTTACTTTTTTCATGTGACATATTCTACAAATACAGACATTGAAACTGTAGTAGGAATAAGGTAGGAGTAAGGTAGGAGGAAAATGCCAGACTACGCCTCACTTTGTTTTCAGAACCCATTCAGTTTGACATTGTTTTTGTAGTAGCACATGTATTTTAGGAATTAAGCCATGTTTGTTTTGTTTTCACCAATTGTTAAACTGTTTGTTCTTACCAGTCGGTGGTGAGTAATGACGTATCCATGCCGCTGACGTCAATTTCGGTTGACTCAGAAGCACCGGCGGTGGCTGGAAAAATACAGGAAAAATACTGCTGTTAATTCTGTTGTCTGTTTGTGAATGTGTTACTGGATTTAGCAATGCTCACACGTCATCATGTGGCTCATCATAAAACTTTTGAAATTATGAAGTTTCTGGCCTTTGATTGGTAATTTCCCTGTTGATTCACAATAAGACAGACATAAATAAACAGAGGAGGTGAGTGAGCTGAGACCAGAGTAGAGTGCTGGAGATCAAATGCAGTCATGTGGTCGTAATGATTTTGCTTCAGTCAGCCGAGAGAAAGATTCAGAGACGAAGGTAAAGTCACACTGTTGTATCTGTGCATACAGCAGATACGTATGGTTCAGGACTGTTAATCAACATTGCCTGGCGAGAATACAAAATGTGTAGTTTCCCAAACTAACATGGAAATTGATGTACTACTGGAAATTATAGTGAGCAAACATGAACACAATTTATAACACTAATAACTTCAATAAAAAAGAACATGTAAAATTGAAAAAATTTACCTGAACATAGAAAAAGAGATGAGAGAGACAGAATAGATGGACACAGAGAGACACCGACAGTCTCAGACGTTGGGTTTGTTCCGATGCCTCGCAGAGAGGGAACGACTAAAGCTACTGGCAGCAGCACACACACACACACAACAGGATGTGAGAGCAAAGTGTCTCTGTTGACAGCTGCTGACTGAAGCTGCACCTCGACCCCTGACTGATCCATGCAGTTATAATCCTGCACATTGCATTTCAATTTTGGCAGGAAAAGTGTGAGATTATTGCAGTGCCAATACCATTCACGAACATCAATGTGCATAACCTATACTGTGTATGTACATACAGTATATATAGTGTGTAGTACTTATACTTGTACTCCACTCGAGTATTTCCATTATATGCTACTTTGTACTTCTACTCTACTATAGAATATGATGCATTGCTGTAGATTAAACTAGCCAACAGTATATAAAAGGATGATGATATGATATGAGTACTTTTACTTTTGACACTTGAGGTAATCTGCTGATACTTACATACTCATACTTCAGTAAGGTTTTGAATGAAGCACTTTAAGTCGTAGTGGAGTATTTTCACCTTGTGGTAATAGTACTTTTACTGCAGTAATGGATCTGAATATGTTTTCCACTTCTGTATAATATATAATATAAGGTCAACTAAAGCTTTCAACCATATCCTGAGGGCTTCCCCAGGTGATGGAGATGCTCAGTTGTCATGACGATGTTGGAGTTGTTATCACAGGACCTAGGAGTACAGAATTTAGGTCGCCTGGTAACATGTGGTTGTATATATGGGGAGGGATGGTCAGATGTTGATGTCCTCTTTCACCGGCCATCCCCTGACTCCTCGTTGATGACCTTTGACCTCTTCCCAGTCTTTGCTGTGAGTGGTTTTGGTCTGGTGCTCACAGACAGTTGATGGTGTCCCTTTCCGTAATCACTCAGTTTCTTGTCCAGGATCCTTGCCATTTCACCACTGTAGTGTTCCCCACAGCTGTCCCATGTGGCGTCATGTTGATGTCATAAACAAACCCAGTCTTGCCATTGGGGGAGGATGCTGTCTTTAGGGTGTACCAGCAGAGAACTCATAGTGTTGTATGGTTTGTGTTAAGTGCCTGTGACCTGTAGATTTTGCCTAGATGTTCCTACAGCCCATCTATGTAAGGGAGTCCCACTGGGATCGCCGTTTATGTAGCAGTGCCCATCTTAGTCTGATGTTGACTGAGATTTCCATCAACCACTCTTTGTAACCATTGGCCTGAAGCAATCCATGCTCTACTTTTAGTTTTAAATAGTGCTTTACAAGGTTATTGGGTAAAAAGTTCTGAACATCTATAACTAAGTCACCTTTCTGTCCAACCCCATCTTCTTCTTCTTCTTCTTCTTCTACTTCTTCTCCTTCTTCTCCTGTACCTTTTTATCATTATCGAGCCAATTCTTCTGTATGGTGCCATCTAGGTTTGGGCGATTGAACGGATATTTTATTGATTTTGGGCGATATTTGTCATTTTATTTCGCCAATTGTTGCCAATGGTTCGCTTCCGAAGAACGAGAGCTCATCTAACTCGGTGAAATAAGGATTTATTGTGACCAAACTAGAGTTGGTGATTGTTAGAAAGACTACTCACTTTTGGTTAAGTTTAATTTTGTTTCTGTCCAGTTTGAGTCTAGTGCCATCTGTTTTTTCCATATATTTACTATCACCAATAAGAATAAATGCATAAAGATTACTCATTTAGCGAGCAAACTCATAGCTATTCCTACCCCCAACTTATCCGATTGTGTCACCTCATCCCTGATCTGCAAACAGAGCTGGTCCTGATCTTTCCTCACACCTGACACCCCAGTGTGTTACACTGCTACAATACAATCAGGCCCGTTCAGACTGGCTCCTCCAGATTTCCTTTTATACATTTTCAAATATAAAATACTATTTACACTATTACTTGGCTGATGTTGGTCTGCCAGATCTGTACGGGCCCCAGCATCATAACAGGAAATGCAACCTTGAATTTGTCGGTCCCGTAGGATTCAGTTGAAGCAAATAGGAATATTTACAGAGAGTGTTGCTTTCTATTCAGTGGTGACCGCCCCATTGTGTCTTTGTTTCACATGCAGCATGCCTTTGAGATGTTGCAGTGAAAAATGCAATGGCTAACATGGGGCCACTGGGCAAATCAGCATGCAGCATATGATTTTGAGGATTCATTTAATCAAATCTGCTTTATCGGACATGGAATATGATAGATGAGTTGAACGGTGGTGTTAACCTGTTGGTGTAGATTGCGAAGAAGATTCAGATGTGTTCCTGTGTGCTTCTAAATGACCGGCGTTCGATTTGTTGACTGCTTTATGTCCCTCTCAGCAGTTCATGTGTCCCTGATGACAAAGAGCAGCATGTCATTTCTTTCTCTCTAGCCTGGCTGTTAAAACACTTGCAGCCACTTTTATGGACTCATTAACAAAACCGCGGAACAATCAATGAAAACAGCCTCCTTTTCTGCACCCTCACTGCCTCTCTCTCTCTCTCTCTCTCTCTCTCTCTCTCTCTCTCTTGTTGTCTGTCTGCTATTATTCTACAAGCGCCGGCTCCCTGTTTTGCATCCGTTTGTGTACATATCATTTTTATTTTTTTGTGCGCCGTTGTCGATAAGCGGTGGTTTGTTTAGAAATACGGTTGCTCGGAGGAGGTTGTAGGAGGGCTTCTGTCTGCCAGTATGGCTGTTTGGGGCTGGGAGGATGGTAGGAGATGACTGTCAGCTTCATCAACATGTGTGCTTTCAGTTCACAATTGTTGCTCCTCTGTGTGGTTTGAGTGGAGAGAGGCACAGCGTCTGGGATTACTTAGTCTGACTCAACAGATGTTTCCCAGGGAAAAATGGGGATTTCTATTACTGTTTTCTGAGCTGGCAGATGGAAAACTCAAATTCTTTTGCTCCCGTAATGCTTCACCTTCTCTCCCACGTTGTTGCCACTTGACTGACTGCAGCTTGCATCCCATGAGGCCTCCGGAAAAAAATAACATCAGCTGATGAAAACTGTCACATCCCTAAAGTGAACAAAAGTAGACCACCTTAGAAAGACATTAACTCCAATATTCTGTGTCATATTCAGTTTTTTTTTTGTTTTTTTTACATATAACATGAGAAGAAAAGTCTTCCAATGACAAAAAAGCAGCCTAGTGTCTAGTTTCTTGTGGGTGTTTTATCGGGGAAGATATTTACGTCTTTATATGCTAATTTATTGTGTTTTACCGGGTTATAGGTCGATATATACAGTATATAGTCTATAGCAGTGGTTCTCAAACTTTTTACACCACCACGTACCACCTCAGAAAATATTTGACTCTCCATGTACCACCATTATGACCAGGGGTGGGCAATTCATTTTCCTGGGGGGGTCACATGAGAAACCCAGATTGTTGCCAGGGGCCAAACAAGTTCTGTCAGACGTAACCTCTATTTTATCACTACATTAATTTATAGAAAACATACTGCGCACTAATTTTTCAGCATTTATTATACTGAAAATCACTCCAAACAGCATAATATTAAGAAAATTGCATTATATGCAGGAGTTTTTTAACCGAACAGGACTGACTGTTTTAACAAAACTTAACAAAACAGAGACTCCCCCAGCATGCCAACATATAAAAACGTGCACTGTAGGTCCAAAAAGCGCTATTTTTTCGGGGCAGGGAGGGTACTCACAGTACTGTACTGTACTTTGTTATTGTCATCTATACCGGTTGTTTGCATAAAAACACACAATTCAAATGATTATGATTATTTAAATATTTGCTTTGATTAAAAAAATCTTGGCAAGCTGCTTAGAGCTAGTGTTAGGAAGTTAAACAGGTAATAATTCTCTCTCTATTATTTATTTTATATTGATGCGAAAACATCTCCTTCAAACAACTGGATTTATTCATGTTTCTCACCAAAAACTACATTTTACGAGATTACTTTTGAACACATCATAATAACGTTGTAATTCACCTATAGTAATTTTTCCTGAGCTGACTTTGAACGCCCCATAACAATAACTCAATGGCACCTCCGTTAACTTTCATATCTCCGGTATTTAGCCAGTTAGGACTGTGCTGCCCACCGGCTGCTAACAGCTAACGTTACTAACTCTCCTCCTGCTGATATCAACACAGATTTGTTGTTCACAGTGTCGCTTTATCGGGGAAAAATAAGGTGCACCCCTCAGGTTTAGTAGCGCCATGCTGTTGAGTGCATTTTTTCTCTTCACCGTGGCTCCGGTCCCAAATAAACTGAAACATGGTACAGTGTGCTTATGCGTCATTGTGCAAGCGTAACTTGAGATTCCTCCGTGTACCACTAGAGAGAGCACTTAAAGCCTTTTTTCAGAGGAAACAGTGTGTAGTATGATAACTTTGATCAAGAGATGTCACTTCAGTCAGTGTTGGTTTGGGATGTCTTTTTTTCAAGAAATTGAAAAAAGAAATCTGGTGGTGTGGAGTTCAGAAAGCCCTGTTTGCAGTCGAGTTGCATTGTGGGTAACAATTCAATTTCAATTCCTAGTAAATAACCCAGCAAAGATCTCAGACATAGGGTACACTTCCTCATGCATAAAGCTAGGTAAAATTATTATTATTATTATTAGTAGAGATCTCCCTATACCATTTTTTCCCTTCCCAATACCGATTGCGATACCTGAAATTGCATATCGGCCGATACCGAGTACCGTTCTGATACCAGTGCGTTAAAAACTAGAATGAGGTTAAACCCTTTGTGAAACATGAATAAATGCATCAGTGCCACTGCTACACACATGTGCATCGTTTGTTGTGTGTAGGGCACCAAGTGCCGGAGGAGGAACAAGCAGCCGGCCGTAACACTGTTGTTTGAGACTGAGCGACTGCGTCACTGACCTTACGGTAAATACAGCCCAACTTTGGAGCGACATTTAGCCCCTTTCCCAGTAAGCTAGCATGACATGTTTGGTATCAACGGATTCATCGCATCTCAAAATTCATGTGATACCACTGTATGTGTTCTATCTTAAAAACTGAAAAATGTAACGGCCTTCAAAAGTAGTGTTAATGCCAGTCAGATCACTTTCAGAGAAATTAACAGCAGGCCAAGTAAACCAAGAACTGAGGAGGAGAATGATAAGATCATGGTGATCAGTGAGACAGGCAGAATCTAATTAAAATATAACCTATGGTTCTGTTTTCACTTTTAGATTGTTAAATGATGTAAAAAGATAGGCCTGCAGTTAAATTTTTGGCCTATTCAAACAAGACAGTTTCATTTAAAAGATATAAATCAGCTTACCTTGTTTTTTTCAATATGTTACTGTTACTGATGCATTCTGGTCAGATTTAATTATTGTTTTTCTCTTATAATTAAGGTCAATATGGTAGCTATAACATGAGCAGGTTAAAAGGCAATGTCAATCCTGTATGCACAAAAATAACACTGATAACTTGGATGCTTCTAGATTTGAAGCCGTCACAACTTACAAATGTCAATGTCATAAGACAGCAAATTGCAATCTGCTTATAACGTACACAAACAAGAAGCTACATTTTTTTTGTCAAAGTGGCATGAAATACATTTTTACATTTTCACGAAAAATATATTTTATCCCTTGTATGACGGAACAATTGAAGTTTTATAATTTACAGTACTTAAAGCCTGTGAATAACTTGGTTTCAAATATTGAGTACTTCTCTATAACATTAAATATCCATGAGTAAATAAGCAACAATAAAAATAAAAGTCTCCACAACTGACATCAGATTTTGATTCAAATATTACTAAACATAATTTGCACTCAGAAGAATGTTACATAACCTTTTTACAACTGAGCTTTGCCCACTTCAAACCAGTGAGAACATAGCACGCACATAGCCAGAAGCTGATTGAGAAAATAAGGTTTCAGGGCATTTAAGGGGAAACATACTGAATAATTACTAAAGATTTTCTTTGGCCCTTTTGTGATCTAAAGCAATGTCTTTACTGGTGATTTTCAGCTTTAACAGCCTGCTATGTTTGAATCTGTTGTAATTTCCCATCCAATATACGGAGAATGTGGGTATATTCCACTGGTTTCCTCCTTTGACATGATCCAAAGGGACCGTTTAGCATGCTTCAGTTTGCTAAAAGTAAAAGAGGTTTCGTCGGCAATTCTTCTGTGTCCCTGAACAAATAACAAAAACTGCTGACTTTTGAAGGCGGCCGACAAAGCAGTTTATCTTCTCGCATCAACATGGCAGCTAACATGATTTCACACTATGAATATGGATTATGTATAATGCCCTCATATACGCAATAAATGGGAAATATTAAATGTCACCTTAAGCTATGTTTTTTTTGGATATGGAGATTTTTATTAATGGATATTTTGGGTTTTCTTACCCAAGCGTGCGGATGTATATATTTTCCAGTCTTAAGCAAGATAATTGGTTCAAAAACTTGTACAGCCCTTTATTTAAAAAAAAGATCAAATAAGATATACTTCAAATGTCCCCGTAGGGAAATTTGTTTTAGATTCCGTACTACAGTTCTACATTAGATAAAATCAAACAACAACACATAGCTTCCATGTAACAGTTTGCACATACACATACACATCTTCTGACAATGACGACATATTGCACAACCTCCAAGGCCAACATCCTACTTTACATTAGAACCTCCATGGCCAACATCCTACTTTACATTAGAACCTCCATGGCCAACATCCGACATTACATTACAACCTCACGTTACTGCAGTCTTGGAAAGGGAGGGGTGAGCGGAGGGGTACTCAGTTGGTTGCAATCTGCATTCACACCACTGGATGTCACCAAATCCTACACACTGTCCCTTTAAGGCCTTTCTTGAGTACAAATTAAAGAACAAATCAACCCAGTCTCACGGGAAGGCGCATAAACAACACAACATTCTGCGGACATTCTGCGTGTCTTGATGATGCATTTTAGCCTTTTCGTGTCATTTGTACGCGGCTTTACGTGTGTCATTTGTACGCAGCGCAAGTAAGTTAAGTTGAGGCAACACATCCACTTAGGCTTTGGAAAAATGTCACGGTTGAGTTTGAAATAGGTGTGTAAACTAAGTAAAATGCATACAGAAACAACAGAGCAGAACTACAGAAAACAAATCACCTAACTTGCAAAACAAAACATCGGTCTCGAACACCGGCTTCCTGGTTAGAAGTCCTATGTTTTTTGGACCCAACCTTCCTTTGCAGCATGTGCGGGTGGATGTGCTCCCTTTATTTCAGTCATGCTCTCATTACTCCATCCACACGTATGTTGTTCTCAAATTATCTTGCGTAGGTCACATGGGGGTCAAAATGCTTTTCTTCTGATGGTGGTAAACAGCTGCACTTTATATAGGAAGCATTACAAGAGCGCTACGGAGGGGGGTAATGTTCCATGAAAATAACTCAGAATTTATGAGAAATATTCTATGAGATTAAAGTGGTAAATTTATGAGCTATAACTTGAATATTCTCTGAGATTCTAAAGTCATATATTTGCAAGAAAAAAAATCTGAAATTCTCTGAGATTAAAGTCACAAATTTACGAGAAAACTAAAATAGTGGGGTTTTTTTTGTAAATCAGAAGGGACATAAAAGAAAACATGTATATATATCTTTCAGGACCTTTGCATTGCTCAGTGGCCGTCCTTACCATAAGAAAACTACTTGAGGTGTGACAAAATTCAGACGGAGTCTCGCGTTCGAAAGTCATCTTATGTGTGCATGTGGGCACATACTGTTTGTGTTATTAGTGGTTAGTGAAACCTGTGTATTCCTGCTGAGTGTAGTTGGTATGTTAGGTATTGAAATGAATGGTTTTGCCTATCTTTCTATCTGTAGTGAAGTTGTTGTTAAAATATTCTATTTCACTGTAGCTACAGTCTGATGTTGCAGCCGTGGTCCTCATTAAAAACCACCACTCCCCTGACTTCAAACAGAAATAGAACACATGATCATCGCTAGTGAATTTAGGTCTTTGCTCACAAATATAGCTGGCAGATTTGGACACACAAATAGACCATCCAAACATGGCAAGAAAGAGGAGAAATCTGAATATACAGAAATATAGTGCAAGGGGTGTAGGGCTAGTTTCAGGAGTGAGAGATTGGAGGGTGGGGTGGTGAGGGGGGGACTACAGTACAGCACAAACATGGAACGGTTCATTCAGTCATAAAAACGTTGCTTCTGAAATTAATCTTCATATAATATGTATAAACATAATTTCCAAGAGACCGGATTGTTGCGAGTAACAAGAGATAATACGATTTTAATTAAACTATACCGGTAAAAGACTATGAAATACTCTGAGAAAACTGAGCTCTTGCTGCATGGAAATCAGCGTTTGGAGTGCTGCAAAAAGTAGAACTCTGCAATTAGACCCACCAATTACATTAGTCTTCTTGTATTTCATGAAGTGTGTTCCTGTGTGTTGACTGATACATAAACTCATATCAGGTTCTACCTTTCCCCTGTTCTTATCATGTTTCTCTAATTACCTCCAGTTTGCTTGTGGTTGCACGCTAAATTATCCATGATCAAACACTCTCTCACGCACACACTCAGACTGTGAGATTCTTGTCTGTATATATATCACACACGCTAGTCTGGTCTATATCACCTTGTCTGTTTTCTCCTTTTATTCCCATCATGACTTTCCTGCTGCTGATGTTGTAAACTTCTCTGCTGTGTTGTTTCATAACTCCCTGCCACTCATTTTCCCGCCTCTCCGTCAGGGATGTGTGTGTGAGGGGAGTAAGGGTGTGTGGTTTCACATATACATGTGAGCTAGCCCAGAGCGTGTATATGTGCACGTATCTCCATGTACATGTGTGTAATCACGCCATATCTCCCTTGTCTGTGTTGAGGTGTTTGTGTGTGTGTGTGTGTAAATAGCGTATTTCTGCTAGCCAACTAGACAACTTGTCATGTCAGCGTGTGTGTGTGTGTATGTGTGTGTGTGTGTGAGAAGCTAAATAGGATTTCCTCAGAGTATGAAATCTGAAGGTGAGCTCATCCAGGTGGAACATTGACTCCTAAGCAGTGTGAAAAAATACAAAAAACACATACCGGGGATGACAAGCCTTCATGTTCTACATCACACAAACACACTTACATGAACAGCAGCACACACACACACACACACACACACACACACACACACACACACACACACACACACACAAACAAGCATATAGATTTCCGACTGAAAATACTTTCTGTCTGATATTTTTAAGGTGAGAATTGAATTTGGATTTATCTCACTTAATTTGCTTCCTTGTCTCAGCGGATGTTTTTTATATAGACCTACATATATTTCACTGCTATTTTGTTCCCTTTACGTTCTTTTTAAATTTTAAAACATCTCTCCGTGATTGATATTTTTATTTATTGTGGAACAGCTATCTGCCTTGCACAAATGGTGACTAATTAAACAAAATGAATCGTTTCCCCAAAAAATGTTATCACTATATATATACAGTGTATATATATATAGATCAATGTTGATAAATAATATTATACATAGTGTTTTTTGTGACCAACTTTTAATTGGGTTACCTTGTTTTTTTCCCCCTTTTGTAGTCATTATGGCAGAGACATTACATATGAAAATCAAGTAACTGAAATGTTGTGTTGACGCTGCATAACGCATCGACATCTATTGACTGAGGTAATCACATAAGCATTACTAGAATGGCACTCGGAGAGCACAGACCTCCGCCAAGGTGTGTGACTTTAAAAACAAATCACAGCTCACAGCTGGCGGTACCATGAGGTGGTCGGCTTGTTATTAACACGGTGTGTTTCCGTGTAACACACACGCGCATCCACACACGTATCTCTCTGCTCAAAGAAGGAAGTAGGAGGCGGGGTCATGTGTCATCAACACGTCATCAGTTACACTGCGCATGTGTCATATCCTGTGGTTTTAATGCTCAGGCTGATCGGAATTCTTCAAAAAATTCCTGAATCCGTATCATGATCTGAATCGCCACCAAAATCTAATGGATTTTTCATTGTGCTACAGTCCACCCCTCCAAAAAGTTTAATTCAAATCCATATCAAACTTTTGGAGTAAACCTGCTAACAGACAGACAGACGGACAGACAGACAAACCAACGCCGGTGAAAACATAACCTCCTTCCAAGGCCTTTGGCCTTGGCAGAGGTAATAAATATACATACATTTACATTCACATAGGGACATGAGATGAAATAGAAAAATCAGTGGTGTGGTTTACATATTTAAGATCATTCTCCTGAGGTCAGATCCCTAAAGAAAGCAGAAGGTTAATTATGGTTTATACTATACAATTATGTATTATCAGAACAGGTGGGGGTCTTTGAGGGTTGAATACATAAGTACAGTATATACGACACTTCTTGTTGGCCTGAAGCACGGTATTTTTGAGCATGCACACCGAGACTTCCGGTGTGAGGAAAAGACTTACTGTATAGTCTTGCACTCTCACTGCAGATTTTTGTGTTCTCTCACAAAACGTTTGCATTATATCAACAAATATTTTTCCCCGTCTCCCACCAGCAGCAACAGCAATTAAATGTAACACATGCACGTTGTGTTACAGGTATAGAGTAGCTAAGATGTGCTGATCTGGGCAACAAATGTGATAAATGGTTCCTTTTTTTGAAGACTTGATGCAGGTCAACACTGGCAAATAGGACAGTGGCATATCCTGATACGTTGATGTGCGGGGTCACATTGAAAACAGATTGGTGTTAGACATGCAGCATGGTGTGTGTGTGGCCCCTGAGACCTGTGGCCCAAATCTTTCAGAAGCAAAGACAACTCTGGTTTCCTGCATGAAAGTCTGGCACGCTACACACCCATCCAACACTTTGACCTGACTATCTGCTTGGTTACATGAAGGGAACACTGAGCGGTGGCATTTATAACCTGTCAAAATATTCACGTTTATAGTAGTAGTTTGCAGTTGCTGGTATGCATCCAAGTCTATTGCTCCACCCAAAACTATCCCCACTCACTAGCACAGAGTCTCACACTGACAACTCTGCATTAAAGTGTCAGTAGGCAGTATATTTTTGGCATCATTGGGCAAAAATTCCATAATAACCTTTCAGCATATTGTAGTTCAAGTGTTCTGAGAGATTACTAGACTTCTGCTCCTCCTCATGGCTCTGTTTTCAGGCTTTAGAAAATCTAGTCTGTGACGGGAGACTTTGACCAATCACAGGTCATTTCTTTGAGAGAGCGTTCCTATTGGCTGTGCTCCGGTCATGTGAATGGAACTTGTTGTTCCTTCACAAGATTTCACAATGGCGGCGTCACAAACTTTCTAATTTTACAGCTAAACCGTGCACTACAAGATGATTCTGAAAACATTTGAGGAGAGAAATAGGCATTAACGTAACATAATATTGATTCATATTTGATCAGCGTTGCCTAGTTTGACCGTTTGGTCGGAGTTCACGAGTGATTGACAGCCGGCTCTCATAGACGGCAGATGGACAGCAGACCTCAGATCAGCTCTTACTGTTTTGTTTTCCTCCGGGCTGTGAAATCATGCAGATGCCGTTAGGAGCACCGGAGGATACAGGCATATCATTTTTTTCAGGTTACCTGTTTCATGTACTACTGTCAGGATATAGCGACCGTTTTATACAAATAACTTATTTTAATTATATTTGCTCCAATCTTGCCTACTTCAGCTTTAAGGGTAGGGTATAACATTAAACTGTGGGACAAACTCCACTATAACCAGCAAACATCTGTCACCAAGCATACTGATGGACACCTTGCTCGTTAAGCTGTTGAGTGATATAACCTGCTATCATTTGCTATAAATAGATGTTAGTCCTCTTAAATTGATTGATGTTTGCACATATGGATATGACACAGATCTAATGGCCCTCCTATATACTGATTGTTGATATTTTAATGTCTTGCAGGAGGCAAAAAAAAGGGGAGAGGACCGACTTTGGACTGGACTGAACTACTCCAAGAATACCACAACTACAACCACTGCACCATTACTCCTGCCTCTGCTGCTGCTGCACATGGCCCCCGCCTCAAAATGATGGAAAACCCTCATCGCTGACTGGCTTGTCTACCTTCTGACAAGCGGAGCTTAAAGATGACATCTCTGCTGTTTTCTTCTCCGTCGTAGTGGTTGTTGGCAGGACCTTTTTGAGGAATATTTTTTGTCATATTGTGAGGAATATTTCTCAGATTTCCCTTCAACCCAATCCGTAGGAAACCGATGGCTGCTACATTCCCGCCGGATGGTTGGCGATGCCTGGATTTTAAAAAGGATCGTTAGCGATCACGACCTCTTCTGCCCCGAGTTACCCACTTTACTTATGCCTGTGTGTGAATGTGATTTTAGTGTGATTGTGTGTTTGTGTTTGCATCTGCATGGCGTAAGTGAGAGATAGAAAATAAGGATTTTGTACTCGGATACACGACGACGCAGTGAACAATTGGAAAACAAGGAGTAGCAGCTATGTCCCGGTGGAGACACCATTCAAGGACTGGGTGTCAGCTACTTCAGACTGCCAAGAGTGGGAGCAGGATGATGGGATACGTAAGGCTTGAAGGCTCCTTAAGCGGCGGCCGCTGGGTGTCCTCCCTAATATGGCTGGGACTGCTGCTGCTGCTGCAGACGTCTCCAGCCGCCGTGTCGGCTCAGAAACTCGACGAGAACGACCCCGTGGTCACCACCACGTACGGCAAGCTGCGTGGCATTAAGAAGGAGCTCAACAACGAGATCCTGGGTCCCGTCGTGCAGTTTCTCGGTGTCCCGTACGCCGCCCCGCCCACCGGCGAGCGCCGCTTTCAGCCTCCGGAGCCGCCGACGTCGTGGCCGGAGATCCGCAATGCCACGCACTTCGCCCCGGTGTGCCCTCAGAGCATCGTGGAGGGCCGCCTGCCGGACGTGATGCTGCCGGTGTGGTTCACCAACAGCATCGACGTGGTGTCCACGTACGTCCAGGATCAGAGCGAGGACTGCCTCTATATTAACATCTACGTCCCCACTGAGGATGGTGAGTTAGCCAGCGGGGGCCCAGGGGGCAGGATGGTTGTGGGGTTCAAGCGGGTGGGCGGCGGGCGGAGGGTATTAAACCCACAGCATTCTGGTAGTAGAGAAGGGTGTGTTGTTCCTGTCTCCGTCCGTCTGTCAGTAGAGGCATGACCTTGTGCATGTTTAAATGTGCATGACACTGCTATAGTACATGAGTGTGTGAGAGTGTTTTTTGTGAACGTGTGTGTGTCTGGCATCCATTGTGGCCAATTAATCCTCTTTTCATTCCACTCCATAGCTGCCTCCATCTTCTTCCTTCTGTTTTCCATCCTCCTCCACATCCTACTGTTCCTCCACTCCTCTTTTTTCTCCTCATCGCCTTATTTGCCCTCCTCTGCAGACTCCCTCCCTTCTGTCCCGTCCCCCTCTCTCATGCCTGTAGCTCATCATAGCCCATTGTGCTCCGCCACAATGGCTACAGTTCATTAAACCAGACAGTCGTTGTCATGATCATCACCGATTGATTTGGCTGACTGGCTGAATGACTGGCTGGCCGACTGATAGACATGAATGCTTCGCTGATTGAGCTGGTGCGTTACGTCCTTTTTCCCCTCTTGTTTTTATTTATCCCCTTTCCCTCCTGTTTTCTTTTTCAGTCAGTCAGCTTTATGTGTGTGTGTGCGTGTGTGTGAGCGTGTGTGTGTGTGTGTGCGTGTGTGTGTGTGCATGCCGGCTCCTGTGTGCGTCGCGCATCCAGGGAGCTCCATGTTATTCTTTAGTCTTTTATTCACTTTACAGTCAAAAGAATATCCAAGGAATGTGCCAGGAAACCGGGCAAGAAAATATGTAGACAAGGAGGTATGTATGAAACGCAACCTATATACAATGCCACAGAAAGAAAGAAGAAACTAGGAAAAAGAAGAACTATGTGGTACAGCTGTAGAGAGCAATTGTGAGATCAAGGTCTACAAATTATTCAGGTCTCGACTCGGGGGCATCTGCGGGATTTCAGAAGGCTAAATTTAAGAGACAGGACCTTTTAAAACGCTACCTGGAAGTAAATTTAAGGCCACTTTTAAAAAGCAAAGTAGGAAAACGAAGCTGTCAAAGCCAGTCTTCCTCGACCCGAACATATACCTAATGCGGTTCAGAAAGTAAGAGCAGGAAAAAAACTTTTCAGATTTGCCTGACTTGGTAAAGGCCCATTAGGTATCCTGCAGATATTAGCGATAACATATTTGCCACTACAACCCTAAATCAGCCATGTAATTTGTAGACCTTGTGACGGCGGTGGTAATAGCCGAGGTAGTGCTGCTGCTGCTATACTGCACTACCTGGTTGTCATCGATGTGTGCTCTCATTGGTCAGCAAGATTGGGGAGATGTGATTGGCTGCCAGATCAGTAGGGTCAATAGGTGTGCAGTAATGATGCTTGATGTGTGAGGAAGATAGCGGCATATTAGATCAGGCACACTGTCACAAACACACACACACACACAGTGATGTAGTTGTGTGCCGTGTTAAACAAGATGAGCTCAGGCTGGACCTTGACTGTGTAATCTCCATTAAAAGAAAGCAGAGCTGTGTTGGGGTTGGCTCGGGCTACTGTATCAAGCACTGTTTCATCAAGATAATGCCCTCCTCCTCCCTCTCCTCTCTGTCTCTCTCTCCCTGTCTCCCTGCCTCTCTCCCTCTTTCCTGGATGTGTGCAAGCTTTTTTCTGTGTGGATATATGTTGTGTGTGTGTGTGTGTGTATGTGAGAGAGAGAGAGAGAGACAGCTGCTGACAGTGTCCTTGATAAGGTCTGGGGTGTTAATGTCATTTTCTTGGCAGCAGGCTGCATTATCACTTAGTGTACATCCCTCCTCTCCTTACTACACGGATACATGTACACTCTAACCCCGCTGCTCTTTTCTCCTCTCCTCTCCTCTCCTCTCCTCAGACATGTTGCACACACACACACACAGATAAACAGAAGGGGAGATGCATTTAAACTGGGGAGATTATAGAAGCTTACATATTAGTCACACAGCATGGAGAATCATCATTATAAAAAAACCAAGACCCCAGACAATCTGTTGCAGATTTTTTTTTTCATTTTATGGGAAAGGGAGATTACAACATATCTATTAAGGTAAAAAAAGAAAAAGAAAACACGACGTGAGTATATGACTGGACCGTATATGGTCAGTATGTGAATTTGTGGATAAATTGTTAGGCAAATAATCAGTGGTCATGTCTATTAAGTTTTGTGAACATTTTTTTTTTCCACTTATATCTTAATGTTTGATTGAAAGACAACTTATAATGAAGCAAATGACATTCAGTAATAGTAAATGGAAACATTTACTAGTCAGTATATTATACATTTTATACAAGGTGAAAAGGTATGAGCATGACATACTGTATGCAAGATTAAAAGTATCAGTTTTTTATTAAACATGTGTATCAAAAGCATTCATCATATAAGTGGTGTTCAATATATACATACGTCGCAAAAGTTTATCAGCGTTGAGATTCTCCCGCTGTCATCACTGATGTTGTTGCTGCCGTATTTATTCCTAGATGGAGTGTTAATGGAGCAGCTTCAATGTTAGCAAAGCCTGGCACCCATCGATACAAACTCCATTCAGAAAACAAGCATTTTAAAAGATGTTTGCTTGTTGTGCTGCAGACAGACTTGACAGACTTTGAAAGAGCAACGGCAAATGAGGAAATTCCAACAGTCGGCCGACCAGTACTGTAACTTTATCACCCAGTCAGTCAGTGACAGACTTTTGCGTTTGTAGGGCTGGCCCTCTGCGGTCCAGCCAAAAAAAGAAAGATAAGCAAGATGGTGGATCTGTGGCCTTATCACAGTAGAAGCTGCTTTTCTTGGGCGTGTTTCTTTGGCTTTAGTTTAATACCCACTGAGCAAAATGTATTCCTGTGAGATGTCAGGGAACCATATAATACTCTCATAATATGCATTTCATTAGGCAAGACTCTGCTCTTCTATACAGTCCATAGGTAATTAAAGTGTACATTAAATTAACTTAACATTAATGCAAGTAGGCCACTTTGATTGTACAAAGTGCTCTGTCAGAAGAGAAGGTTCAACAGTCAAGCTCATTTGTGTACGAATTCAAAGCTTAATGATATGTTATGGCCCTCGTGGTCACTGGGGCCGATATTAATCAAACAGGTAAAGGTCAAATTTTTGACTTTCTGAGTAAAAAATCCAAATGTTCTATCTGTCAGTAGTGGTTGCTAATGATCCTTTTTCTTTTTTTTTTGAAAGGGGACATACCATGGAAAAACTCCCTTTTTTCAATGCTTGTGCTCATCCATCTAGGTATCTGGAGTTCCTACCAACCCACAAACTGTGAAATAAGACAACCCAGTCAGTTTATTGTGGGCTGTCTAGATCAGAAAACATGTGATTCAACAAGCCAATCAGATGTAGTTCCCCTTCCTATGTCACATGCAGGCTCATTAGAATATACCGCCCACAGCTTGAGAGCTATGCTTTTGTAAAGGTGAATAATATTTTTCTCACAAGCCAATCAGAGCAGACTGGGCTTTTTTGAAGAGGGGGGTCTTAAAGAGACATGCACTAAAACGGAGCTTTTCAGACAGAGGTTGAATACAGGTATATTCAGACAGACTGTATGAGAGAAATACTGTGTTTTTTGAGAATTAAAGCATGTAAATATGTTCTGGTAGAAACCCCAAATACTTTGTCTTCTATTCGCAGAAGTAAAACTTAACAGCTTTTATCTGGACTTTAAAATACTAGAGCCCAGTAGGTCTGTTAGGCTTAGCTTGTCAGGGTCTTAGATGGCTGCAGTACACCGGTGAGCTCACACCTCAGGAATTGGAGCCATGTTGGTTTTCTCACCTCATGATTGACTTCTAATGCCAACCTTCAGAGCTAATACAGGAAGTACCCTACATGTAGCGAGGTAGAAATTAAGAGGTTGCGGTGGTGGGTGGGTGTGTGTGTACTGCTGCTGTGTCAGGCTTTCATGCAGGAGATTGGAGTTTGTGTCCCGTTACAGGCCTCCAATTAACCTTTGCCGTTGCTGTGCCGGCGACAGCTGTAGCCAGAGGTTTTATGTTTTTAGGTTGTCTGTTACTCCCATTATCGTTATCTCAGGAACACCGAGAGGGAATTTTTTCAAATTTGGCACCAATGTCCACTTGGACTCAAGGATGAACTGATTAGAATTTGGTGGTTCAAAGATCACTGTGACCTCACAAAACACGTTTTTGGCCATAACTCAAGAATTCATATGCTAATAATGACAATTTCACAGAAATGTCTAACAGGATAAAATGATGAGGTGATGACATTTTGGACAGACAGCTCAACTGGTTGGCGGTAATTCTAGTTATTGAATGTACCAACAACCTTTACCTAACCTTTATCAAGTTTTTCATTTGCCTAAATTGATCTTGCCCAAGTGTATGTCTTTACCAGAGTTTACTTGATGTTAACCATGTCAAAGTTAGTAATAATTTAATAATTTGCAACCTGGCTGCCTTAAAATTTGGATTTAGGCAAGCTAAGAAACTTAAGTTGTTTGCACATATATCCGTGTTCCTTAAACTTAGAATAAATAGTTGGGCGGGGGGACAAAAGTGAAGCTGACAAAATAGTCCCATCAACGCTATACTTAAAGTGTAATCAACAAGTTTTTTAGTGATACCAACCTAACATTTTAAGTTGTACAAACCTAAATCCTAGTTGAGACAACATGGAATTACTAGTCAAACCAACTCACTTCTACTAATATTTTGAGTTGTACAAACATGAAAATAAAAGTTAGTTAAACTAAGCATCTTGTTGAATCAATTTATCATTTTAGTTGTGTAAACATAATCATAAAAGTTGGCTCAACTAAGCATCTTGTTACATTAACTTATCTTTTTTAAGGCAGCCAGGTAACTTTTCAAGGTAATTGTTCATCTTACTTGCAATGTTAAGTCCACTCAAAAAATTAGAACTGTGTAATTTGTCCCACACAACTTAAGACAACAAAACTACATAAAATTGACTCATCAACATCAAAGAACATTCAGAATGCTATTTAATTTAATTTAAAAAACTGACAGTTTGACACTGACCTTTTTGGTATGAATCTGAAACAAACCCTAATTTGCTTGGGGTGAAATTTGGAACGTATGCTTAACAATGTTCCCAAAGATCTTGAAGATCCATTGATCATTTCTTGAAAAGGTTGAGCAATATTTTTGATAGTGCCACAGAGAACTGGCAGTGGACCACTTACATCATACATAGTGCACATACATTTTGTCTTAAAGGTCCCATATCGTGCTCATTTTCAGGTTCTTATATTTTGTGTTTCTACTAGAACATGTCTTCCTGAATATACCTGTATTTACCCTCTGTGTGAAACGCTCCGTTTTAGTGCATTTCAAAGGAATTGCAACGCCATTGCGTTGCTAGGCAACAGTTTGGGTCCATTTTTACTTCCTTTCAGCTGATGTCATTCACATGCACCGCAACAGGAAATAAACTGGGACACATTTAGAATGTTTACGTTTAAAACCGTGTAATGGTCTAAATCTGGTATATTTGTGACATCACAAATGGACAGAAATCCTAACGGCTTTTTTCAAACGCGCAATTTCTGAATACAGGCTTTGTGTATTTCTCCGTATATTGAGCCTTTTGATAGTTTAACAGTATTTATATAGCACTTAAACCTGCTTTATAATCTAAAAGACCTGGAAATATCAATTTTACAATATAGGACCTTTAATTAATACTAAATTTGACCAGAAGAACTTTTGTTAGTGACTCTGCATACCAATCCTGGCAGAGTTCACAATGAACTAAGTGAAACAAGGTTAAAAGGGGCACACTGGAAGAGAGTGCCAGATATGGGCGGTGATGAAGAGCAGACATAGAGTGATATTGGAGTCAGAAGGACAAAAACAAAGTGAGACCATGCAGGACAAAGAGAGACAAACACTAGAGCAGCGGTGAAAGTGAATGACACAGAGTGCCACTGCTGTGGGACTCCTCTCTGTGTCCTCAGGAGGACTATTGTAAAGTCCTGTGCCATGCTGGTTCAAAGAGGCCTTCTGTGGTTAAAAGTAGTGTTTTAGATGTATCTGGGATGGAATACGGTCATTAAGTCATCACACGCTGGGATAGTGGTCTCTGTAATGAGATCAGAGGTAGCAGCGCTACGGTTGGTCCTCTCTCCCCCTGCAGCTTGCATTCGCAATTAATTTCTAAAATTGAAGTAAATGCAGTAGAACCTCACTTCTCACAGATGACAGCCAACTGAACAAAAAAAGTTAAAAAAAAGATAATGACTGAGTGACACAGAGACACGCTTGAAAGGAGAACAAAGGCATTTATGTTTTGAGATAATAGATACGATATTATATGACATGCAAAAATCATTGCTTCACATCTGTCATGGCTCTTGTGGGTTTTCATGTTTTATGTGAGGACGATCAAGAGTACTTCAAAATGATGTAGTTTGTACTTTGGTGGGAAAAAGAAAAGCTACAGATATACTGCTTGTTGAATGTCATGTTAACTTTGAATGACAGTCTAAAACTAGGTAGGTAGGTAGGTACTTTATTAATCCCCGAGGGGGAAATTTCTGAGTTACAGCAGCAAATGATGGATCAAGCACACAACAAGATTAAGAATAGAATAAGAATAAATAAGATTAAAAATAGGCATTAGCAATAAATATTGTTAACAGCTGGTTAGCAAGTGCCAGTAGTTTATATAAACTGGAAAAACAAAGTTCGGAAACTTGTGTTTGGTCAATTATTTCTCTGTTGTTACAATGCATTGTATTTTACATCATTGGAAAGCCTGTTTATTTACCTTCGCAATGATGTCCAACTTGTAAGGATCATGCATTTGTGTGATGAGCAGCACAGCTGATTATGTGGGTAGCGCCCAAGAAAAATTTGCCAAAATGCTCTGCCAATGGTAAACAGTGTATTCTCATAAGGCTACCAGGAAGCCTGCAATGACTGCCCTTCACCATCAGGCCCATTAGCGCTGGTGTCGACAACACAGACAATGGAACCTGAACATGTGGGGGAATGTCATGTTCAATGATGAGTCCAGGCTCTGTCTGCCAAAGTTGGACGGCAGGGTCAAAGTATAGAGACGACATCATTGCGAAGGTAAATAAACAGGCTTTCTAACCATGTAAAATACAATGACCATTAGCATTGGAACAACAGAGAAATAATTGACCAAACACAAGTTTCCGAACTTTGTTTTTCCAGTTTATATATATATATATATATATATATATATATATATGTAGCCCCAGGGCAATTTGTTCTGCCCCTGAGTGCCATTTGGCTGGTTTCCTGGTCTACTACCAGTTTCCTGGTGGTTCTGCTCAGAATAAATATGTCTTGGTTAATATTTACATGCTCAGTTCAATATACACATACAGTATGTTGTGTCACTTTAAATAGGTTGGTTGCAGTGTACTTGGTGAGCATGTGGTTTACTTCGAGTACAACCTACATTTATTACATGTAATTGGTTGTTTATGTGTCATGTCACTTTACCTGGTTGTGATTGGCTGTGGGCCGGGACTAGCAAGGAGCAGGTGGTCGAGCTAGAGAAGTGAGGGAGCGGCGCAACGGAGAGGTTGGAGAGAAGCGAGTGGAACGAAAAGAGATGTAGTAATTAGAGATTTACGGTTTAAAGTGTGTTTTTAAGTTATAGTGCTGTAAAAACTAGAGCCTATGACTGCAAGCCAGTGAAACGCCGAATGTATACGTTGCGAGTAGTTAAGTGGCTATCAACGCAGTAGCTGATATTGCGCCGTTAGCCTTTTCCAGCTAACTAGCCAAGCTAACTTCCTCCGAAGGACACTCTGGACCGCCCAGATAGCGCTCCAGGTGACCTGGATAAAAGCCTGGTAGCTCCTCTGGCAACGCGGGAGAAAGAAGGTTTTACCCATCGGACTGCCATGGTCAGCTATCAGCCTTTCCAGCTTTTTGCACTACTCTTGGAGGTGCAACATTAGGACTCTGTGATACTAACTCTGCTACGTTAACGTGAGTACTCAGCTCTTATTTGGCTGTTAGAGCGAAACGGTTTCAACTGTTTTTGGCCACCACGTTCCCAAACATCAACCAGGCCTGCAAGGGGGTTGTTTTCATTAATGGTCCTTTTCTGTTTGCCGGCTTGTGTGTGTGTGTGTGAGAGTGTGTGTGTGGGCCCACCAGGTTATTTTTGGTGAAAGTAAAATAAATCATAAGAGTTCATTGCATATCCTTCGGTACTGCTTTATGTTATTTTGGGCTAGACCAAGTACATTAAAGGGTGACATATATGCTAGTGACCCCAGAAGGTTAAAGGAACATAGAAGATTGACTTGGGTTAATACTGACTTGTTTACCTCTGTGAAAGGTCAAAGTACTATTTTCTTGGTATACTATTATTGAGAGTATTGTGAACCTTTTTTATTTTACATATTTGATATCATTCCCTTTTAGTTTATAAATTGAGTAAATTGTTGGGGACATATTTCTTATGTGATTTTTATTAGGTACAAACATAACCAAAGTGCAGTCACACATAAGAAATAGGGAGGACATAATTATGGGTTATTAAAATAAAGCAACAACAGGAATAAGGGTTTAACTAAAGCCAACCTGGGAATTAAGTTTTATGAACACAGGGCGCTACCTTTATAAAAAGGTGCAGAGACGCTACATATATATATGTATATATATATATATATATATATATATGTATGTATATATATATATATATATATATATATATGGATTTCTGTCCATTTGTGATGTCACAAATATACAATATGTAGATCATTACATGGTTAAAAACATAAATATTTTAAATGTGTCCCAGTTTATTTCCTGTTGCAGTGTATGTAAATAACATCAGCTGACAGAAAGTGAACATGGACCCAAACTGTTGCCTAGCAACACAATTCCATTGAAATGCAGTAAAACGGAGTGTTTCAGACAGAGGGTTAATACAGGTATCTTCAGGCAGACAGTACGAGGAAAATAAAGTTTTTTTTTTTATATTACAGCATGTAAGCATGTTCTATTAGAAACACAAAATACAAGTATGAACCTGAAAATGAGCATGATATGGGACTTTAATAACAACTAATATGCATGGAAATCAATTAGAAACACAAAACAATAACAAATATTTTCGAGAACCCTCACAGGTACTGCATTTAGTATAAAAAATACGCTGAAATCATAACATGGCAATCTGCAACCTAACAGGCAACAACAGCTGTCCTTAAAGGGGAGACACGTATTTCCTCGCCAAAATTTTGCGTAAGTTTGGAGCGTTATTTAACCTCCTTCCTGATGAGCTAGTATGACATGGATGGTACCAATGGATTCCTTAGACTATCCAGTTTTACATGCTACCAGTATCTTTAGCTTTAACAAATTTGTGTTAACGCGTTATTAGCGCGTTAACTTTTACAGCCCTAGTATTTATATTTATATTTACATATAATTCTGGTGGTGGAATTTCCGGCGTAAGATAGCTGTTCATTAAATAACATTAAAGTTGATTTCGAGCTTTAAATACAACTTGACACAGGTCACAGTTTATGAACCTTACTGATCACATTTTCACCTCCTGCACCAACAATAAAACATTTTGTAGCCAACTGGGTGATAAAAGATCATTTTCAAACAAATTCTTCATCAAAAATGATTGCCTTTCAGGCATAAATGATGAACATTTAACTACTGAGTTCCTAAAATTCCCTTCTGCATGTACCTGACCAGAACTCGGACCCACTCTGATCCACTCGAGTATTAGACACGCAGACCCTATAGATCTGTGGCAGTAAAATAACCCAATTAGACTGAGTATGATTCGGACCCGGTTTGAATCGGGACCTCGGGAGTTGAGGTGGACCTGTGAAAGCCTATATACTCGCCGTTTGCTGCGTAGTAGTCGCCGTATTCTGCCGACGCCAGTTGCTGGCTGAGTACCGGGTCTTACAGCACACTGCTTCATGGAATCAACCGCTCACCCTTCAATGCTCTCAGACCTTGTAAAACAAAGGGGGAAAAGAAAATCTCTTTGAGGTGTCTCTGTGGTGGGTTGGAACTCCCTTTATGTCTACTTCATGTTGAATTAAGCATTGGGCTTTTAAAACCCAAACTAGGACATTTAACTGCAAACTAGGCCATTTCCCAGCGCGTGTACAAGCTGTTTAATATCTCAAATAGTTCCGGAAATATTTCAACATGTTGCATTATTCTGAAATTTTCTGCGCGCTGTCTCTACTCCAGAGGGGTTTTAGAATAGAAGCTCCATTGTTAATGTGAATTTCATCAAGATGCAGGCAACTTCACGGAAGGTGATTTTTTTTTTTTCCACTGTTTTCCTTCATGACTCCCCCTTCTCCCTCATCTCTTTCTTCTCCCGGTGTCTCTGTCTTTCCATCTGATCTCCCTCTTGCACAGGTTGGCCTTTTCCCTCGCGTCTGTCTCTGCCTTTTTATCCGTCCTGACCTATTCACCCTCTCACATCTCACTTTGCCTCTCTGTCCTTTTTCTCCTGCTCCTGTCTTTTTCTCTCCTATTCCTCGGGCTTTGCCCCAGTTTTGCGGTTGTTGAAGGAGGATCCTGCGGGAGTGGGGCGCATGCACACACATGCACACAAAGACACACCAACAGAGTGCAGGAAATAGAAGGAGGAGTAGGCATGGCCCGTCTTGTATTTGGGTCTCCCTTGAGGCGCTCTGTCACCTCCACTCACAACCTAACTTCTCCGTGCTGGTGTTTCTTCTTATGATTTTGTGTGTGTGTGTCTAGATGTATCCATGGATTTGGGTATTGTGTGTATGTGTCAGGATAATTTTAAGTTCTGTCCTCTCTGACAGGGTGTTTCGTGTTAAAGCTTGGCTGACTATCTGTGCTGGCTGCTGGGAAGGTGGTGGACTTGTCATTTTCAGTCTGGTCCCATCGGACCTTGCGTTTGATTCTGAACCAAACTTAGAAGGAGAAAGATAGAGAGTGTGAAAGAGAGAATGCATCCAATCTGGGCCACATCCTCTCTCTGTATTGAGTTCTTGTTTTGAAACCTACAGTTCGACTTAGTTTTGGCCACGGAGAAAACCGTTCATCTCCCCAACTGTGACAAACCCAGCTAATTCTTAATACTAAGGCTGTCACTCGATTAAAATAGTTAATCGCGATTAATCCCACATTTCTATCTGTTCAAAATGTACCTTAAAGGGAGATTTGTCAAATATTAACATGAGTGGGCAAATATTCTGCCTTATGCAAATGTATGTATATATTTAATATGCATGGAAATCAATTAGAAACAAAAGAAAATTACAAATATTGTCCAGAAACCCTCACAGGTACTGCATTTAGCATAAAAAATATGCTCAAATCATAACATGGAGAACTGCAGCCCAACAGGCAACAACAGCTGTCAGTGTGCTGACTTGACTATGACTTGCCCCAAACTGCATGTGATTATCATAAAGTGGGCATGTCTGTAAAGGGGAAACTCGTGGGTACCCATAGAACCCATTTTCATTCACATATCTGGAGGTCAGAGGTCAAGGGACCCCTTTGAAAATGGCCATGCCAGTTTTTCCTCGCCAAAATTTTGCGTAAATTTGCAATGTTATTTAGCCTCCTTAGCGACAGGTATGACATGGTTGTTACCAATGGATTTTCTAGTTTCATATGATACCAGTATCTTCACTCTGGCTTTAAAACTGAGCCGCTACAACCTAAAAGTCGCAACTTGTGTTAATGTGTCAAAGATGTTTAAATTTGTGGCGTTAAATTGAATTTGTGTTAACGTGTTATTTCTGCTCAACTAGGTCCCATATTGTAAAAAGTGAGATTTTTCAGGTCTTTTACATTATAAAGCAGATTTACATTCGGAGAAATACATACAGCCCGTATTCAGAAATAGCGCGTTTGAAACAAGCAGTTAGTATTTCTGTCCATTTGTGATGTCACAAATATACAATATTTAGACCATTACACGGTTTTAAACATATCATTTTAAATGTGTCCCAGTTTATTTCCTGTTGCAGTGTATGTAAATAACATCAGCTGACAGGAAGTACACATAGACCCAAACTGTTGCCTAGCAACGCAATTCCATTGCAATTCCATTGCAATTCCATTGAAATACAGTAAAACGGAGCGTTTAAGACAGAGGGTAAATACAGGTATATTCAGGCAGACAGTACGAGGAAAATAATGTGTTTTTTGAACATTACAGCATGTAAACATGTTCTATTAGAAACACAAAATACAAGTATGAGCCTCATTGCAAAATTAGTCCAATTCATAAAGATCGGTTCTAATAGCAGTTACAGTGAAATTATGAGTGTCTTTAGATAGCTGGTGGTAACTGAAGTGCATTTATAAGGGGGTGCCACGCCCAGACTTTCCAGTGATCGTGGCATATTAAATCCCAAATACGGCTTCTCTCTGTCACGTTTCAACTGCAGCAATAGCATGAATGTGTTCTGCAAATTCCATGGCAATCTGCCTCGTATAATATGAGAGGTTGTGTACAAAGTTTGGTAGAGTGATTGGCCATGGAGATCATGAATATGGTGATCTGACCAGTAGTCATTGAGATAATGCTCTGCATGGTTACACTATCCTGTGACAGAATGCACTGTATTTTCCAGCCCCAACACCCAGTCAATATTCCTGTAATGATGTTTTACAGACTTTCCCCACATCGATTGGCACCTCCCGGCTGCTGTACCTTGACAGGTGACATGTAGTCGAGCTGTCACAATGGACAAGGACAAATGTGTGAGTTAGTTATGTCTTCTGTGACTCACAGTCCTGACTTTACAAAGAAAATGAAGACAGTTCCTGATGGGCTGTAGTCGGAGAGACACAAAGACACATCAGAATCCTGAATCCATGGCGATATTGTGCTGTATGCCTTATATTAATTAATGCTTCATGTTCTACTTTAACTATAGATGGGCTTTGTTTGTCAAATGTGCCGCTTACCTGGTGTGTTTTGAAATGTATATGGCAACACTAACAGCTATCAATACTGCACTAGTCGTCAGAAAAAAAGAGTTTTAATCATCAGTTTTACTGCCCCGTAACGTCTAAATAAAACTTCACATGTTCTATGTGCTTCCAAGAGTTAAATTCAGAGAGAACTAACTGAATAATGGCACAACAAACTGCTTTCCAAACACAGATTACAGTAAACCAAATTATTAAGCAAAGCAAAGAAACCAATTTAAAGTGTTTGATGGGGGAAAAAAGTAAAAGCTAAAATCCAAAGTAGACCCAAATATGATGTAGTTAATAATAGAGATCGGGAATTGGCAGAATCTGTCTGCACTAAACAAGAACAGAGAGCAGAACCAGATATTTTGAAGAAAAGCGTTTAATGTGCCAACATTTTTGATTTACTGGGCTCTCATTTAATCCGCCTTCTACTTCCAAACAACATTAAAATTTTAAAGTTCAGTTTGTCCTTGAGTCTTAATTATTGTGTGCACGGCAACAACAGAATCATCATCAAATCATGTTTCAGTTGATTTAGTGGTGTTAATTTGGAGTGGAATATCTCAGGTCCTTCAAGAGGAAAATCTACTTCATATCCGCTATCGGTTTGCTTCTTAATTTAGTTTATTTTAATTTGTATAAAGTTAACAACATCTCCAATTTTCTACTTGTCACTCTGGACACCTTCATAATCACCAGTTCTCATTGGAAATGAAGAACTCGGTGGTCTACATTCGGGTCCTGAATGCACATTACAGAAGATCTGAGGTGGCTGTTTACATAGTAGCATACATACATACATGCATACTTCTAAAAAAAATCCTAAATAAATGATGCTCATATTGGACGATTCCACACTTCACGATGTACGCCCAATGCCAACATTAACGGTCCCATATTGTAAAAAAGTAAAATTTTCATGTTGTTTTTATTATAAAGCAGGTTGAAGTGCTATATAAATAATGTGAAAGTATCGATCAGTCAATCCATGGAGAAATACACACAGCCCGTATTCAGAAAATTTACATTTGAAACAAGCTGTCAGCATTTCTGTCCATTTGTGATGTCACAAATCTACAATATTAAGACAATTTCACGGTATTAAACGTAAACATTCTAAATATGTCCCATTTTACTTCCTGATTTTAAGTGTATGTGAATGCCATCAGCTGACAAACTGTTGTCTAGCAACGCAATTCCATTGAAATTCCATTGAAATGTGTTTCAGACAGAGGGCGAATACAGGCATATTCAAGCAGACAGTATGAGGGAAATTCCTTTTTTTTTTAAACATTAAAGCATATAAACATGTTCTAGAAGAAACAAAAAAATAAGTATGTACCTGAAAATTAGCATCATATGGGACCTTTAAGTTCCATTACAGGAAGTAGTGTGCCCTTGTTTTAGCTAGGCGGAAAGCAAGTTTGTTGAGGTCAGGTAGGTGAATGGCCATGTAGTGAGTCAGACACAAGGTCACTCCCATTATAGACCTGCAATTCTGCTTAACTCTTGTGTTTTATTGACTGCTGTATATGTAAAAATAATAATAATTTCAATATCAACTATATTTTTTCTTTTCTTCTTACCTTATTAAAACCCATTATGTAGAAACGAATGGAAGTAGTTAACCTCTCCATTTGCCAAACATTGGGCGACAACATTTAATGAAGGTCACTAAATATGTAAAAGGGAATTGTGTTTACACTAAATAGGGGAATATGACATGCTTTGTATTGTATATGGGTTATACATAATCAAATATATATATTCCTTTTATTTGACTAAAAGTAATTTACTGACAAAGAAATGCACAGCATGGTATCCTAGATAGAGATGTCCAGTCTAGTGAGTTGTAGCTCCCTGTTAGACCGAAAGCAAACAGAGCAGAAATAACAGAATAGAAACACAAATCCAAAGAGTCTCGCTGTATAAGAAGTAGTGTCAACGCTAATCCCAGATATAGCGCTATAGAGATGAAAATCCATTGTATTTAACCAGGAGTTACAGCTGGGGTCTCTGAAACCCCAAACACAACACACGTCATTTGGCATTTTTCTGTACCGGACTTCTGAAAGATGACATCGGTTCAGTATGTTTTTGAGCTGTTAAAGAGAGCCCAGGGTCTCCAGGACCCCAAACAGACCATAATGCTGCATTCACACCAATACATGCACGTTTGACCAACCTCTATTGCTGCTTTGTGCATGTTGCTGAAGTCCCAGATGCGTCCAAAAAACCATAACCATAACATCATCCAGACGCGCTTCACAAGCTCAACTCATTGTATATAGCAAGTCACACGTCAGATAAAATAATCTGGTTTAATACAGCAGTATGAACAAAAAATTAACAGGTTTTGCTGTGATTTAATTGCGATAAATGAATTGAAGGGATGCCGAACTAACTACATAATGATACCGACTTGTAAAAAAGTCTAAATTCATGCTTTGTGTGGTCCGTCTGCAAGACGACCAGCAGATTACTTTTAAAATACTTGTTTTCAGGATGGAGCTCGGATCGATCAGGGCTAGGCTACGCTAACGTTGTGAAGCTGCCGTATTTATGACGTTATTTTGAGTGTTGATTTTCTCACTCGAGTTGAAAAATAAAAATTTCTGACACGCCGCAAATTCCTGTCTATTCAAATATTTGCATTAACTTTGTATGTAATCGCGCCACGTGAAAAGGTCATTTTGCCTATGATGTGAACGCAGCATAATGGTTAACCCTAACCATGCCCTAACCAAGTTCTACCTTATTTTTTAACCCTAGCCATACCTTAGCCTTTAGCTTATCTGACATAACTATACGGCCTTTCCGACGGGGTGGGGCAAATCATAAATCAAATACCACAGATGGAGGAAATGGGGCACAACCTCCTTATTCAGTTTGAAAGCATTTACTTATCACTAGCACGTACATAGAAACAAAAGCTAGAAGCTGTGCGCAGCTTAAAATTACAATACATCCACTATGAATTAGACATCACACAGCAAGTCCGAGATCCCTCAAAGTTATAGGAATAAGTCGTTCTTGTTAAAAACATTCATTACCGGTCCGGTGCTTTTTGAATAGTCTGTCTGTTGCCTGCTCAAAGAAACCAAAAGAAAGAGGAGAGTGTGACCTTGGCTGCTTGTATAAACTGTTTTACAACCTTTTGTTTTCCAAAATAGTTACACACAAATCAGCATCCACCCACCTAAACTTAGACATGCGCGCACACACACACACACACACACACACACACACACACACACACACACACACACACACACACACACACACACACACACACACACACGCGTGCAACTCTGCTCAAGGTGACAGCATTGATAGCTGCTTATACATATTCATGACACTTGCATTACAATAAATAAATAAGCAGCTTATTTTTTTTTTCTTTCCTGAATATTAAATGAAGGACATTTGAACCTTCGGCACTCTGCCAATACCAGCCATTGTAGTTCCACAAATTACAGCAACAGCAGCTGCACAAAGAGGCAGGGATACAAATGTCATAACGTTGCCCCCATTTCTAAGATTCATCTCACAGAAAAACAATCTTTTATTCCACGCTCCCCGCTTTTCTTTAGCGCTCCGTCGCTGCAGCCATAGCGGGGACACATTTTTGCCTCATGTATATTTCAGACGCAGCACATTGTGAACAGCGCAGATAGACACGGCCGTGGTGGAAAGTAGCAGCTTTCTCCCATAGTTTCCATTTCACTCCTAGTCATTATTTATGGGGTCCCCTTTCCAAAACGGCCGTACAAACTATGTAATGCATGAAGCTATTTGCTTCAATGATGATGGAGAGGCGGCTGTAAACAAACTGTAAACAATCATGTTAGCGTCGGCACGCCAACGGAAGGAGGAAGGAAATGAGAGTTATTGAATGAATTATAACATTGTTTTTCTCGTATATCCTTGTTTTGATCAGCATAATATTGTAAAGTTTGTCGCAGTCAGAGTCAGCGATGCACTGTAATGGCAAACAAAGGTGAACCTTGAATTGAAAAAGAGACAGAAGGGAAGACAGATGAGTGAAGAAGTACATGAGAATAAATAGTTGCACAGAAATTAACATTTGTACTAATAAATGCTGTTTGCTGTTCTAATGATAACATCAAACAGTAGGCTATTTATATAACACTTTCAATCTAGGATCTTCAAATTGCTTCATACTAAAGCAAGACTATGCAACTTTTGCTGAATTGTGGCCATTGTGACCACGCATGGCTATTAAATATTAATTACTTCCATTTCCAGGATTCTCTTACGTCAGTTTCTTTAAAAAAAATGAAAGAGTGAATGAAATGTGACCACTAGCTGTTTAAAAAAAAAAAAAAAACACCTGCTAGTGAGGTGTGTTCACTTTAGTGATGGAAGTGACATACAATATCATATCTATGGTTCTGTGTGCTATGGGTTATTTATGGCTTAAATTTGCAAACACTAGCTAATAACTAAATGTTTTCATATCTCATAGCAACAAAACTGCAGTGAGGAACTGTACATTTTATTGCTTAGGAATTCATTCAATTTAGTTTGGAAGAGGATGATTGTATTACTAGTTATTTTTTTTAAAAGTTATACATCTGTGACATGACAATGATATTGATAAATACCCCAAAATTGTAAACAAAGCTAGGTTATTATTTAAATGTTATTTGATCAATCTTATTCTCATAGCAACAATTTTGAGTCATTTTTTTTATTTTAATGTTTTTACTTTTATAATATATATATATATATTATAAAAGTAAAAACATTAAATACATATAAATATATATAATAAATAATTATTATATATATATATATATAATAAATAATTATTATATATATATATATATATATATATATATATTGACACACTGATACTTCCATTCCATAATCTCAGCTGACCCCATCAGCTTGTTGTCTTTAAAAACAAATAAAAACTGTTGTTACCATAAAATAAGAATGATAAAATAGCACACAATAATGACTGAATTGTTTATGTATTTATTAATTATTTTTTAAATGCCGGCCCTTTTGGAATTCCACAACTAACAGCAATGTAATAGCAATTTTAATAATTTGATGCTATTCATAAATAATCAATTGAAATATTATTTATGGATGAATAACCACATGAGAATACATAAAATATATTGTCACATTTAATTTGTTGTCATATTCCCCACCCATACCAGATACAATATACATGAATACATGGATGAACGAGTATAGAAGAAAAAAGTCACGATACTGGAGGGATGTTGATTTGACAGTAGTGACCGCTATCAATCAACACAATGAATGAAAACAAGGAATCCCTCTCAAGTGACAGTAATGCCACGCAATTTCCACACTTAAACGACTTCACTGTCTTTTGATGGAGCTATTTCGAAGGCAAAGAACATTTTGTCGAACATTCTCTTCTGTAGCCGTTAATTATTTAGCCGGCAAGTGTGCATGCTAATGATTTAGCGTCGGCTGAGGTCATGTAGAGGCAAGTTTTGCATCATCTCGGAGGCACTGGAGTGCACTTAATCCTGAATAAACACAGCTGAAACAGCTACCGATGTTCTGACCACGACACGGCGAATAGACCAAAAGAGCTATAACTGGTTAGACAGTCTGCATATTTCCTCAAGATTAACTCCAAGAAAGTCTTAAAGCCTTTGAGCGCGCTGCCGCAAACCCCCGATGTGCAGTGGTGCAATCCACTGACTGCGTTTAACACAGAATTCTCTTCTGTACTTATTTACTCTGTAAGCTGTTTTTTTGCTCGGGACATGTGACCGGATTGCATTAGAATATAGAACTTTTTATTGCGATCTTGAGAGAAATACGATTATTAATATATTTATGGAAGCAGGAAGCCATCGTCCAACATGGGATCCAGAAGCTATACCTCCAACAAGCCCTGGTCTAGTGCAGGGGGGCTATGAACTCTGCTGTTAGGTGGCTGCCAAGTTCCCTTTAATTATGCTGTGATGTTAAATTGGGTATGGAGGAATAGAGCAGGCTGCACGCTGTAGCGCTGGCCTCATGCCCAGGTCCAATGTACCCATAGATACATACAGACTTCCACTGCTACCCAGGTCTTTACAGAGCTTGTTGGCACAGTGAAGTCATGTGAAAGTTCGTATTTTACAGTGTGGTGACAGCAACATGTCACAACTGGCAAAGCTAGCATTATTACAGGTTAGAATAAAATACAAAAAAATAAATCCATAGTAATGAGTGTGTATTTCTGGCTTCACCATATCCTGTTTGTCCATTCTGCTTAGAGGTAGACAGCTATTGGACTGACAAATGTGCATATGTGTGTGCTCATACATAAGTAGATATGCCTCCTTCTCCCTGTGCTCGTTCACATTGCGGGTGTGTGTGTGTGTGTGTGTGTGTGTGTGTGTGTGTATGGAAAGCTAAATGGCCAAGGTGATGCCGGGCCAGATGGTGTGTATGTTGGTATGTCAACACAGGAGCCAAGGTGTCACCTTGGCTTGGTAATGAGACAGGGAGTGGTGTGGTAGGAGCAGTGGGGTGGTTATAGCCATACAAAAGACCTAATGAGTTGTGAATGCACACTTTCACTTTTGGCTTACATTTGCTGGAGTGTCAAGTTAACACATTCTTTTTTTTGTGACCTTGTGACAGCAGACAAGAAGAAGCATTGTTATTTTCATTTCAGTATTTTCTAGTGTTTTTTAGAGTTTGAGTTTAGAGATTAGAGACTAAACGTCTGGATACATCCGCCCTTCCTGCTGCTTTGATTTGGACCATTCTGTTTTTTTCATCTGTCTCCTGTGATTCCCCTTGTTAATGAATCACTATAATGACCTTTAAAAATAAGACAAAATATGCAAGGAAATAACAGTTTCAACATTTGTTGTGCCTCTGTAAATTTTGATCAACATCAATCGGACTAAATTTGACAGTTTGATACAGACGAGGAGGTATTGTTTTCACTGGCGTTGGTTTGTCTGTTAGCAGGATTACTCCCAAAGTCCGCGATGGATTTGAATGACATTTTTTTGAGGAGTGGAGTGTAGCACGATAAACAATCCATAAGATTTTGTGGCGATCCGGATCATGATCTGGATTCAGGAATTTTTTTAAGAATTCTGATCAGCCTGAGCATTAAGACCGCAGGGTATAAAACATGCGCAGTGTAACTGATGACACGTGACCAGCCTCCTTTCTTCTGAGAGCAGAGAGATACGTGTGTGGATGTGTGTGCGGGAGCTGCTGGCCGTCCGTGTTGAGAAAGAAATAAGCGGTAGATGACGACGGGATGAGAGACAATGTAGTGTAATGTTATACAGACATAACAAGGCTGCTGAATGAGAGAGGCATCCACCGATACGTTACACGGAAACACACCGTGTTAATAAAAAGCCAACCACCTCACGGTACCGCCAGCTGTGATCTGTTTTTAAAGTCACGCACCTTGGAGGAGGTCTGCGCTCTCCGAGTGTCATTCTAGTTATGTTTGAAATGAAAAGGGTTCAAGTACAGTTACCAGTTTATGGGGTATTGTGCACAGAAACATTGTAAATTGACTTGCACTTATATATAGCGCCTTTCTAGTCTTCGACACTACATGTGTATGCACACACACATTCATAACCTGCTCATCAGGATCTGATCTAACCACTCATTCACACACCGATGGTTCAGCCTTCAGGAGCAGTTTCAGGGTTCAGTATGTTGCCCGAAGACACTTCGACATGTGAACTGGAGGAGCCGGGGATCAAACCGCCGACCTTACCTCTGAGCCACAGCCACCCCTGAAAAAAAAGGTTGTTAAATGAATGTCTGGATATATGCCTATAAGCATGAGGGAAGTTCTGCAAGTGCCATCTCTTGTGATACAGTAAAGCTGTCTCATATAGGATAAACCTTCAGTTTGAGTGAGCCCGAATGAGCTGTAATGCTGTCAAAATGTCCTTCATTAGTGTCATTGCCATATAAATAAGCCCTTTTGAAAACAGATTAGTTTCGCCGGAGGAGGCTCAGCAGCATCCACTCTGTGAAATCACAGCTCGTCACGTCTCACTGTCTGATTATCTTGATTTTCTTCATTTGAAGACTTTTTGAACATTTTTATATTTTGGAATGTACGAAATCTCTCCCGTGTCCCCCCCCCCCCCCCCCTGTTCAGTCTCCTTCCTCCAACTCTGTTTGCGGTTCACTCACGCATGAGCAGATGAAAAGTCATTAGCTTCTTCCCAAATTGCTACCTAGTGTCTCATCTGTAATATTTATGTGCTGCACTAACAAATACAGAAGAGTGACAGAACAGCTTATTGCCACAATGAGAAGTAATGAGATATGTAATTTGCTGTTGCACGACTACATAAATCACTTAAAGCCATGCAGTCATATTCACTCCAAAGGTGCTCTGCGAATGGACCAGCCTTGGCATTAATCAGTGCCTCTCTTTCTGTCTGTGTATACTCTGTATATTCAACACTCAATTTTAATATACGATTTTAATTTAGCTTTGTGATTTTGATATATAATAACCCATGTTACAAATGTGTCTGACGAGTCCAGATGCCTAGCTGTCAATTACTGACAAAAAACAGCTTTGTTTACAGCTCGACTATTGAGGATAACTGAGTTAATTTATAGAATGACGTGTGTCTCATCTTATCTAAAGTCTGAACATAAAAAAAATAAACAACATTTTCATATATGACATAATATGAAGTTGTCTAATCAGTGTGACAAAATAAAATGCTTTAACTGCTCCAAAAAGTGTTGGCACAAAAACACCTGAATAGAGACCTCAACATTGAAATAACACAATCATAATGACATTGTTAGGAAGTGAGTCATATAATGTGCCAATCAGCTCCATTTCTCCTATTTCACCAAAGGTTACCATTAGATAATGTCTCATTTGCATATTTAAACATAACATTTCAAAAAATGTGCTATACAAAAAAAAACAATAGTCTTAATATAAGTAATCAACTGGGGAAGTTTTATGCTAATAACTATTAGTTAAAGGTGTAGTGTCTTCAAAATGTAGTGACTTTTACAATCCATATCTATAAAGGCTGTTTTCTCTCAGATTCTGAGCCATAAATCTCCACTTCAGCATCATTTACATCCACCCAAACTTTACTGTGTCATTCCTATATATATTCTTCTTTTTTTTTTTAATGATTATTTAAATTTTTTATTTTTTTTTGCTTTCATAAAGCAGCTGTAGAATGACAGGTAAGGGGAGAAAGAGGGTCGGAATCGAACCCGGGCTGCTGTCAAGGACTCAGCCTAGGGCGCCCGCTCTACCGGGAGAGCTAGAGGTCGCCCCTTTCCTTTTCTATATTCTGAAGGGGTTTGGTCATACATCATTGAAAACCTGATGTATAGAACATTCTATTCCTAAAAACCTGGCGAAAGGGGATGTTTGTATGGCTGTTGGCTATTTTCTGATTTATGGAGTGATTCAAAAATATATCCAAAAGTCCCTCTGTAAAAACCTTTGACTTGAACATGTCAACAAATTGAAACGAGAATTTCGAACCTGGCTTTAACCAATGCTCAGATTTCTCTTCTGGAAATGTATGAAAATTAGCGCATATTTAATAATATAATGCATCATCTGCATATTTAAACATACAATTTCAGAAAACTTGTTCCCTCCGCCAAGGCCAAAGGCCTCGGGCAAAATGAGGTTATGTTTTCACTGCCGTTGGTTTGTTTGTTTATTTGTCTGTTAGCAGGATTACTCTAAAAGTTCGCAATGGATTTGAATGAAATCTTTTGGAGGGGTGGAGTGTAGCACAATGAACAATCCATTCGATTTTGAAATTTGGTGGCGATCTGGATCACGATCCGGATTCAGGAATTAGTGCCTCAAGTAAAATCATTCAAACATGTAGACGGACTGCTGACAAAGATCATTGTCGGCTAAGTGGAGGTCAGTTCAGTAGAGCTAATCCTGTTTCCAACTACCATCTTAAATCCAAAATGTGATTACTGTTACCATGAAAATCAGTTGTAAGCTAAAAAAACTTGTCTCGGTGATGAAATAAACATGCTGCTGTGGCTGTAGCGAGCAGCTGGATGATGGCAACCTTATTACACAGTATGCAGTGAACACAAGTAACTGTTACTGTTCCACTGGCTGTTAATAGTGTTGAAGTTCTCTGATATAGAATTCCCAACAGTTCAGTGTAGCCTATTGCACTCATATTGCGTCACCGCGCAACACGAGGCCACTTTGTAAATAGAGAATAGGCTCACTGAGATGGTGATTGTATAAATAAAAACCATGCCCACTGGCCCTTTATGATGGGCAGTAAAACTACATAATAAAGGGAAAAATCCCCAAATCATTTGTTCAGTCAGCGGTACAGTCACACAGCCTTTCTTTTTTCGTTAAGTTTGTTTATTCACGCATTTACATTATATGTAGTTTTGCTAGAGTAATTTACAGAAACACAATTTACTGTTTATGGTTGTAATGTTCTGTACAGCTCATTTGTATTATTCATTATGAAAGTTTCTTCAGCCGTTTCTTAACAACCTTAATCCTGCCAACCCGCAGACCCCAGAGGCATACTGTTTGTCATATCTCACACGTTTACTCTATCATTGCAATTTTTTCACGACTTTGTCAATTAGTTTGTTCCTAATGACTTCATATCATTGTTTTCTGTTTCTATTTTAATGAGAGCATTTTAAAAAGACCAATCTATTGGGATCCTGCAAATTACCTTTCCTAAAAAATAATAATAATCTGTTTCTTTTTCTTCACATAACTAATGATTTTTTTTGAGGAATGTTAACATTTTGCTGTGATGGTTGTTTTTTTTTTAAAGTGGATTATTCTTGGGCTCCGCAGGGACCCTTGCTGGTAGTCCTTGTATGTTAAATAGGTTGGTATGGATGAGGGTTAATTGTGTCAAGGCAGCAAAATCTTTTCAGAAAGACAGCTTTTTGTCAAATTCTCAGCTCTCGTTGCTGACTGAGGGATTAATAAATAATACATTGACAGTGTAAAACCGGACTGTAATTTTTCATAAATCTTCAGTCATGTAAAATGCATCAAACTGCCTTTTTCCAATATATTAATTAAAGAAGGCAGGTTGGAAATAGGCCTAAAACTGCTCAAAACTGAAGGGTCAAAAATATGCTTTTTGAGTAAAGGCTTGACCAGACCTTGTTTTGAGTGCATCTGGAAAGACGCCCGTCTCTAGAGAGCAATTAACAATATTGAATACATCACGAATAAAACTGTCCAAAACCTCCTTTAAGAAAAAAAAGTTGGATTTGCATCCAAAGAGCAAGTGGGAAGACTTCAACTGCATCGATGATTTTACGATGTTCCCCTTCACTCATTTTTACAAAAAGAATTTAGATTTCCTTCGGGAGGCACTAAAAGTCGGATTTCTTTGATTGTCAACATTATTTATACCGTCTCGGATACTCAATACTGGCTCGGATATTAGCAATCTTATTTAAAAAAAAACTATACAGTACTCCTTTTTAAGCAGACGTGTTAAAAAAAACCCTACATGATTTATTAATATAAACAACAAGATTCAGAGATTACAAATCATAAAATCCATTGCAGTCTGGGATGTTATCGTGGTTAGTAAAAGGGCGGCTGTAACTCAGAGGTAGATTAGATCAGATCCTGATGGGCAGGTTGGCACCTTGCATGGCAGGCACTGTCTTCAGTGTACAGATGTGTTTGTGAACATGTAGTGTAAAGCGCTTTGAGTGGTCGGAAGTCTAGAAAGGCGCTATGTCCTAAATGCAAGTCCATTTACCATTTAAAACAGACTGAGAGCAATTCAGAAATTTCAGGTAAGAATGAGGCTGAACGCTTTGGTGGTCGATAAATTGTGATCACCATCACTGAAGTTTGACTTTCCAATATATAATAGCCTGGTACATTTAAAAGCAGCCAGTCTTCATCCTTTCTTCCCCTCACGCATTGGTGTGGATAAAACTGTAATTTGGAGGAGAGGCTTCATTTAAGAGCGAGAGAGGCTCCATTTGAATCAAACCACGTTTCAGTCAGAAAAATAAAATCTAGCTTTTCTTCACTGATAAGATCATTTGTGAGTGTACAGATGTTTAACAAGGTCATGTTTACTTTTCAGTTGGTACAGCAATTACAACTACTAGACCTTCTCTCCTACTGTTTCTGTGCTTTGATTTTTCTGTCAGAAATAACAGTTAAGACTGCTGATCCAAGCCCGCTAGAAAGCGTGGCGGTGTCCGAGGCGGAACCATTGTGATAGGGACTATAGGACCGACGGAACATCAATCTATGAGGGACTAGTTTGCGCTAGACCGACGGATGGGTGTGTTGTGATGACATGACGGGCGGGTGGGCATTGGGATTTCAAATGCTGTATGCTAGGTTGGCAGAAAGCATCCGCATGCCGCCAGCTTTGTTTAGGTAGAGACCATCCGCACCGAAAAAGTGTTCCCAGAAGATATTCAAATTGTCAATAGAGCGCACGCCGTTGGTGTCGCATGCAGACGAGAGACAGGTGTTGAGGCTGAGCAATCTACTGAAACACCTCTTTCCGCCGCCGAGAGAGGGAGTAGATGTAAACACTGCTATGGGACTGTTTGAGGGCCTCAGATAGATTACCGACGTCTCGTTTTAACAGTTCAGACTGCTGTTTCTATAAATGTCATTTGTACCGACATGGATGACAATCCTGTCAACCTTTCTTGTACCGTAGCACCTGGGAATAAAAATAATATGAGCTCTACTGACTCTCTGACTATCGAGTCACCAATAATGAGCGTTGATGGAGGAGTCGGTTTCTGGCCGGTGGAGGCTGTGGGAGCTGACAGCGGCCCAGCCCAGTGGTGGTGAGTTGGAGCCCAATACATATGGTTATCAGCTGTTTTTGGCAGGGTGGTTGATCAAGAGGGACCATTTTGGTGAACTGGGAAGGAATGTTTATCCGGCTCATCCAGAAAATCCAGTCCAGTGGAAACACATCGGGATGGAGACGGAGCTGAGAACCCAGCCAGTTGATGGAATTCACGTGAATCGATTCACTAGCTGGATGTCATGGGTTGGCGGAGTATGAAATGAGAGTCTCCCTCCTCTCTCTGTGGTCACCGACACCCACAACCCGGGGCTGATGTAAAGGAGCAGGAGACTGAGCCAGAGATCCTCAGGGACGGTGGCCTCGGGCAGCAGTAGCGAGCGGAGTAGAAGCCGTGGCCGGAGTAGTAGTAGTTTTCGCAGGACAGTGACAGCTAGTTCTTCAGAACTGGCGGCGGCTGTGGCTTGTGCAGGGCCCCGAAGATGATGGTGTCCAAAGTGCCTCTCAGCCTCCTGGATTTTTTTGTTCCGACTCAGCGACCTTCTCGAAGAGGCAGCTCTCGCAACCAGATGGTGAGGTAAGTTGAGTCATGGCTTCTTGTGAAGAATGGCCTGAAAGAGAGGGGGGAGGGAGCATGGCAGCAACAAGGTAGATGACTTGATTTGGTGGTAGGGTGAGATACTGTGACAACAGCTGAAAGGCTTTCAGGTGAAACCTACTGATAAGGGCCCAAAAAGTGGACCTGCTGCGAAGATGGGGCTCCAGTAGGCATATGCTGGTGTGGTTTTTCTCAGCCGTATGGTTTCACTCAGGCCAAAGTTTCTCTGGTAACTTAAAATAACTTAAAATCCAGGTGTCCAATTACTAAAATCCTCCATCCAGTTTAAACATACAGATTAAAAACAACCAAGATCTAATTCATTCAGGTCAGTCTTAAAGGTCCCATATTGTAAAAAGTGAGATTTTCATGTATTTTATATTATAAAGCAGGTTCAAGTGCTTTATAAATACTGTTAAACTATCAAAACTCTCAATATATGGAGAAATACACACAGCCCGTATTTCAGAAATTGTTCTTTTGAAACAAGCCGTTTGGATTTCTGTCCATTTGTGATGTCACAAATATACAATATTTAGATCATTAAACAGTTTTAAACGTAAACATTCTAAATGTGTCCCAGTTTATTTCCTGTTGCAGTGTATGTAAATAACATCAGCTGACAGGAAGTAAACATGGACCCAAACTGTTGCCTAGCAACGCAATTCCGTTGAAATGCACTAAAACGGAGCGTTTCAGACAGGGTAAATACGGGAATATTCAGGAAGACAGTATGAGGAAAATAAAGTTGTCTTTTTTAACAATACAGCATGTAAACATGTTCTAGTAGAAACACAAAATATAAGAACCTGAAAATGAGCACGATATGGGACCTTTAAAACAATACTAACATGTCATCTGTACATTGGAGGAGTCACTGTAATCTTTCCTCCTTTCCGTACTGGCTGTTGTAACAGTAAAAAAAGATGGCAGTGTAAGGTAAAAAGTACCTAAAACTGGATAAAAGTTAATTTAAAACCGTGTTGCTTGCGGGCAGTCACAGTTAAATGACCATGGTTGCAGATGTATGTAGGATTTATATCAGCTGTCTGACCAGAAGTGCTGCCTGAGATTCCAAACTCAGATCATTCTCTTGATCAACATTACCCGAGATGACCGCCACCACTAGATCGTCCAGAGGTCAAGTCAGTCAAAATGAGTCACTGTGGATCCTCTTTTGTTCAGGGTTTCAATCATTTTGCCCATCCTCTCTAGTACTGTATATTATAATACACTCTGACTGTGCTTCTTCCTCTCTCTTTCTCCCTCTCTCGACCCGTCTCTCTGTCTTTATCTATTTCTCCAGAGAAATTTATTAGGAAGTCGACATCATTAAGCACCTTGACTCATGTGCTGCTGGGCTTTAATGTTTAATTTCACACCAAACGAGGGGAGGAGGACAGGGAGGAGGAGGAGGAGGATGGAGGTGGAAGGAGGAGATGGAAGAGGGTAGAGGATCACAGGGGTGGATATGTTTGTTAATTCTGTGTGTGTGTGCGTGTGTGGAATCATCACAAACTAAACCATAAATCCTTCATGGCCTGTTCTCTCTCAGGCAGCAGTCAGAAGTGTGTGTGTGTGTGTGTGTGGGGGTTAGTTACATTTGTGTACATACACTCATTATTGTAAATCCAGTAATTAGCCTCACCCCTTGCATTGAGTCAGTGGTTCTAATTGGAGCCTTAAACGCGCTGCCACTCAAACATCTCAGTGTACTGCACGTAAAGATGCTGAAACATGCACACCATATACAGACACACACACACACACACACACACCGTGCATTATTGAAAGCATGTGTGTGTGTGTAGCAGTGTGTATTCACACGTCAGCATAGCCACATTGGCAGCAATAGACACCTCAGCAGCTTCACATACCGCAGCAGCTGTCAATAACCAATCACTGCTTTCATTAAACGTATTGAGGGGCCGGTCAAATAGGTTGTGTGTGTGTGTGTGTTGTAAAAAGCCCACGCAGATTGAAATGCACGCCTAGGAATGAGTCTCAGCATGCAGTGTGTGCATGTCCGTGCTGAGCACAACGTTGATGGTTAATGTGTAGTAGTGTGTGTGTGTGTGTGTGTGTGCAGAGGGGAGATTGACGTAGGCGGGGATGGCGTATTAAGAGACCATCGGTAAACTCTGCTGAGAGAGAGAGAGGAAGAGGCGGGGGTGGAGACCGAACATAAGCTAACAACCGTGAACGAGAGATGAACTGTGAGGTAGTGGCGAATAGATGAATGAGCTCTGGTGGGTGATTATCTGAACAAAGCCTCTTTTTTTTGTGTACTATGTCCACATTTAACATTGAGGGCTCTATTTCCGTGGCGGCATTATTATGACTGTCACGAGCAGCGCTCCGACGGTATTTTCCTGAGCTTGAAATTGATCTGTGTATTTTGGTGTCCGGCGAACAGTACACAGTGGATGGAGAGGCACAAAGAGAAGCCTAAAATGTTTTTGTTTTTTTTCTCAAAAGTTGTACTTTAATCGAGCTAAATGATATTCATCGCCGTCACCCACTCCCACTGACTAGTGCGATGCAATTTGACATTCACGGCGCCGTCCGTAGAACTGAAACATAGCAGAGGAGATCGATAGACAGACTGACAAGACACGTCACTTAGTTTGGTTTCTTAGTCTGCTTGCTTTTCATTTGTAGAGAGAGAGAATTTAAAATTTCTTAAAAACTCCATACTTGCTCAAAAACAGAAATAATATAAAACAATAATGCTGTATTTACAAAAAACAAGAAAATATACAATATTAATGAACAATTATAATAAATACAAGAACATAATTTAACTTAAGATGAGTCCATAACAGAGCAGACACATTTGTAAAGGACCTGTTTTTGGAGCAAATTCACTCCACTCTGTTTACTTTGCCAACAGTTCTGACAACAAATAAAAATGTCGCCTGCTACATAAATAAAATTGGTTACTGCCTACTGTTGACTGTATTTTAAGTCATTTCCAGTAAATATCACAAGATTTAACAATATTAAAAAAACGTGTTTTCTGTTTATAAAGTACAAACGTTAGAAGATGTCAAGTTCTACTCCCCCCCCTCTTTTAAGTGGTTCCGTCTTCAGTCTGATGTGGAGCTCACAGCTGATTGGTCCGTGGTTTGTTAACATGACGTAACGTAACGCTTGCTGTTAGGACACAGTGTCGCTCTCTCTTTCTGCGGCCGAGTTCTCTCCATCATTATGTTGAATTATTTCTCGTTCAGCTTGACCTAACGTTACATTTCATTTTCCAGTTAATGAAAGTGACGTTGTGTGACTCTCGTCATGTGGTGCATTCAGTGTGCGTGAAAAAAAGTAGTAAAATAAATAGTTAAAAATCTATTTTAGGAAGTTGTGAATCGATTCAGAATCTTAGAAGATAAGAATCATGATTCCGTGTCTGCATGTGTCAGTATCCGCTCCAGTCTTTTCAAAATAAACTGTCTTCAAAGGAAACGGCTTGGTAATATTCAGGCAACTAAACTACCCTGTTTTAGGTTTAGGAAAAGATCGTGGTCTGTGTTAAAATAACCACATAAGTACAGAAGTTGTGTGACAAATCAAACAACTCTGACATTTGCTTTCACACGGGGTTCAAACGGCGATCTCCTGGGCCAAAGTCCGATATTTTTAGACCCACTCATCCACCCCGACCTTCTTCCTTCCTCCTTTGTAGCTCTTTATACTTCCTGGTTCATGATTAAATTGATTTTGTGGGACATTTACGAATTACAGTGCATTACTTTTAGTAGGTATAGATACCAACAGTGAATGAAAACAGCCTGTTCATATGAATATGAGTGTTTTTTTTTACAGTCTGTGCTGATGTGCGCTGTGTGAAAAGCTTCTCCTTCAGTTCATTAAGCTGTCATTGTTGTAATGGTTCGCTGTTTCAGAGCTACGAGACCAGTTGAAGTGACTGACTGAGTACTTATTGTTCACCCGACCTTGACATCAATTGTCCGTCTACTTCACTTGTGAACTGAGTTTAACTGCACATACATGAACCCAATAAGCAGGTGCACTTGTAGATGCCCTCAGAGCCTGCACTTGAACCATTAGAATAGAGCCCGGACCAGCTCCGCACCAAATCGGCCTATTGGCATTAGATCTTGAAAAAGCAATATCAGTCAAACCCCTAACGTAAGCCCACTGGGCATAAAAATCTGTTTTGTTTGTTTGTGGAAAAAAAAAACTTTGTGGTGTTTGTAATCTTGTGTTTCCCCTTATTTAATCCGTTTTTCCCTGAGTACTGACAAGGCCTGTTGCATGCTGCAAGTGTAATATCCCCAAGGGCCCCAAAACTCAGCCGCTCTGCTCGTTGTACAATGTCTAAAATTCACAGTCCGATCACAAGGCGAGTTTCTCTCCTCGTCGCTGATACTTTCTCAGAGCCTCAAGTTTTTTTCTCCGATGCTGGCGATATGTTGATGCCACAAGGGAAATACTGCAGATGGACAAGGCTCTGCGGAGGCTGTCATCTATGTAGTAGAAATAGAAAAAAAGAAAAGAAATGAGGCTGGATGGTTTTCATTAAAGCTAGCGTTTGAGCTAAAGAGAGGGAGGATTACAGTGAGAAAAAATAATGACAACACGCTTGAGGAAACAGAGGACTTAATGAATGCTCTCAAATGTACACCACCTGCAGTCCACCTTAATATACAATAGATATCAGTTACCCTGTGTTCAGCTAAAGAATGAGAAGCTTTTCTTTTCCCCCTCAGCATGTGTTCTGGATGTTAAATAGATGTGTGTGTTACATCCCCTGTGTCTTACAGATACAGCATACTCTGCTCAGTCCCAAGAGGTTGGGAGACACTCTCACTCCGGGTTAAACGTCTTGGCAAGCATATACAGAAAGTACACGCAGCAGCGCAACATATCTATATGCGCTGCTATCTGTATAGCTGCTCTCCTTCCCATTAGACAGCTGATACCTTTATTTATTTAGCAAATGTATCGAGGACAGTCTCCCCGAGGAGGTGTTGCATGGCATACATTTTTATTCAAAACTAACAGTCCCTGCGATTATAATTAGGGATGGGAATCGAGAATCGGTTCCTAGTTGTCCGATTCCTTGGAATCTCATGCCTCCGTGACTATCGATTCCGGTCATCGGTGCTTTCCGACAGTTACTCACGAACAATGACGTAACGCCATTTGGGATCTGAGCAGTGGCAAAGAGAAATAAATGCTCAAAAGTGCAGTGCTAATAAACATGTCGGGGATGCACCCTATTTTTCCCCCTGATAATTCTACATTGTGAACAACAAATCTGTGTTGAAAATAGCAGGAGGAGAGTTAGTAACGGTAGCTGTTAGCAGCAGGTGGGCAGCACAGTCTTGCTTGGATAAATATCAGATCTGCTAACATCAATGGCGGGGGGCCATTGAGTTATTATTATGAGGCGTCTGCTCAGCAAAATGACCATACAGCGAAGGTAAATTACAACGTTATCATGATGCGTTCAAATGCCACTGGTGGGCAAAACAGTCCTGCTTGGCTAATTAACTAAGCTAACAGTAAACAGAGGTTGCATTGAGTTACATTGTGATGCGTTCAAGCTCAGTTAAAATGAGTATTGGGCGAAGGTCAACGTTATCATGATGCGTGATAATGTAATCTTCTGGAATTTAGTTTTTTAGTGAGAAAATTGAATAAATCCAGTTGTTTGAAAGAGATCACAGCAATATAAGATAGATAATAGAGAAGGAGTTATGACCTGTTTAACTTCCTAACACTATTGTTAGAATATATCATTAAAACTACTAATGCCAAGGAATCAAAGCAAATATTTAAATAAAAACACATTAATTTCATTCATTCAGTCATTTATTTCCTAATCATTTGAATTGTGGATTTCTATATGCAAATAATCACTTGAGATGACATGAAATAACAAGGTAGAAGGACAGCATTTAGACATTTTTAACACCGACTTCAGGACGGTCAAAATAATTTTTCAGGACGTGGCTGAACAAAAAGTAAGCCTTGAGCGTTGCCTGCATGTACTCTTTTTCCATCCCACAATTTATCAGGAATTGATAAGGGAATCAAAAAAGAATTGGATTGATGAGAGGAATCGATAATGGAATCGGTATCAATAAGATATTATCAATTATTGTCCTTTAATATTGCACAAAAGCATACAAATCCCCCAAAAATTGACAACAAATGGAAGTTGTTTTGTTTCCCGCACAGTTTACTCTGAGGGGGAGTATGAAAACACAATGACAGACAGACAGACAGCAGTATGAACTGGAATGAAACTCTATAGGGGAAGCAGGCAGATTTCTTTATGCATGTGTCTTTTATGTTTGTGCGTGTGCTCTCATCGCCTCTCCCATGTGACATCTCTTTCTAGTTTTCCCCCACAGTGCTCCCAGATTAGGTGCTTCCACCAGTTAGTACATCAATAATTCTATATGGGGGAGATGATGAAGGGAGCAAAGGGAGTTGGAGGAAGGGGAAATAGCAGCCCATTCGCCAGGAAAAAGTGTCGGCATTGCACGTTTCTGCAAAAAACGTTGAATGTGGCCTTTTTTTTTTTCCTCTTTTCTTTTGGTCAGAGCAACGAGCGATCGTACGTGGTACGATAACGAGTATAAGAAGCGAGAAAGTCCACTGAGGATGGATGGGAGGGTTGGCTGATGGCTCTGCTAAACACAGGACTTTCACCCAGTACTGTTACCTGCGTGAAACCAAAAGCAAATATTGACTTTACACTCATTACGCAACATTGTTACGCTTGTAACGTTAGAAAATCCGCCGAGGGTGGTTGTTATTTATTTCCAGTAGTTGTACGAACGCTCTCATGTTACGTAACAAAACCTAACCGATCGTTTTCACAATGTTAACCACGTCTGCAAGTGTGACACGAGGTTGATATGAAACTTATTTTTTGTTCAGAAATGTCAACATTCAACGTGTCCCGTGGTTTGCAGAAATGTACAATGCCAACACTTTTTCTGGCGACTGGGTTGGAAATAGATGGAGCAGGGTCAGCAGAGGGATGAAGCATCAATCCATTACATCTGACACCATTTACCACCAAAAACCTTGGAAGTCTTCCCAACCTCTGATGTAATGTCATTTAATTATTTCTCGTATTTTATTATTACTTAGTCATGTCTAATATTGTCTGGAGGCTGAGGAACAAGGCCCCAAAGCAACAGAACCTGGAGCACATCCATGGTTTACTGAGGTTAGCACTAATTCAGCGCTATAGCAGGCTGTTTGAAAACAGGCTGAACAACTAGAAAACTCTCCATACCCGTATTTCTTATTATCTCCAATATGTCCAACAGAAGGTGTGTTACACCGTCGTATGCCCCGTGATGGAGACAGGTGGAAGGAGAAGAATAAAAAAGAATGCGAGACAGGGAGTAGAGTAAGTAAAAAAAAAAAGACAGACAAGAGATGCGAGAGGAAATGCATCCCGCTCAGCACAGCTGGGCTCGCTGTCATGTGGGCCTGTCACATGGGATCTGGCTAGAAATACTAGCTCTCTCCGTCTCCTCCGAACAAAAAAAAAAATAGGCCACAGCCTGTTCAACACAGCCACTTCACAGTAGAACATAATACACATTATAGGACTTGAAAACATGGCTTCAAAGAGATTTATTAAGCATGTAGGGATTGCAACAAAAAACACAGCGGTTACACTGATTGTGTATTCACATGTAGTCGGTCTCTGGTAGTGAAGTTTACTAACTTGTTTAAGCTGTCTCTGGCACTTAGTTAAAGTGTGTTTTGTGTGTGTGTTATGAAGTTAGAAGCAGCTCTGGTATGTGGTGTCTTCAAAGCCCATCGGATTTTTTTTTGTGGTGTGGTCCTGGAGAGAGACCCCTACTGTAGTAGGAACTAGCACAGAGGAGGTTTACAGTATTTTGCCAGGTGTTTATGTCTCTTTGTCTGTCTGTCTGTGGACAGATTTTGTAACTGCAGTAGCGTCACAACTGTACAAGATTTAGTCACCAAACTTTACAGCTGTGTAGTTGAGATCAAAATGAAGGTAGAGTCCGAAGACGCCCCTGGCGCTATTTGGCGTTGTGGCTGGTGTGATTCCATCACGAGATGGTGTCTAATGCTATTGTACATTTGTTACTGTAAATTATTAGACCATAAAAAGACACAGAAAAATAAAAAAGATTAACACAATGTTCCCATTTGATTTACTGGGTAGTACCATTAAATAGTTAATGCATATTGTAAATTTCTTTTATACACTGATTTCCTGAGAAAAGTCCTTGACATATAACTTACTGGTACCCAGAGTCTGAAATTAGCCCCTGAAATTATCAGGACATCTGCCACTTTAGCAGGCAGGGAAAATGCTAGTGGAATAGAGCAGGGGTTCTCAACCTTTTGCAACTGAAGGCACACTTGTGATTGTCAAAACATTTCCGAGGCACACCTTCCGTGTTGACAGAGAGGGATATTGGTTCTCAACCAATGTTGAGAACCAGTGTGTGTGCCGCGGCACACTGGTTGAGAACCCCTGGAATAGAGAACCGTAGTTGTCTGCTTTCTTGGCATCTCATGCCTCTGTGACTATCGATTCCTCTGAATTGATGCTCCGAACAGTTACGCTGCACAATGACGCATATGCACGCTGTTTAATTTTTTAGTTTGTTTGGGACCGGAGCCACAGTGAAGTGAAAAAAATTGCTCAACAGCATGGCACTACTAAACCTGGGGGGACGCACCCTATTATTCCCTGATAAATCTGTGTTGAAATCAACAGAAGGAGAGTTAGTAACGTTAACTGTTAGCAGCCGCTGTACAGCACAGTCCTGCTTGGTTATATAGCGGTTATATAACGGTAACAGAGGTGCCATTGAGTTAGTATTATGAGGTGTTCACGGTCTGCTCAGCAAAATGATCATTGGTTGAAGGTAAATTACGTTATCATGATGCGTTCAAATGTAATCTCGTAAAATTAAGTTTTTGGCGAGAAACTGAAGGAGATGTTTTCACATCAATATGAAATAAATAATAGAGAGGGAATTATGACCTGTTTAATTTTACAACAACTTACCGAGATTTGTTTTAATTAAAGCAGATATTTGAATAATCATGATCATTTGAATTGTGTGTTTTTATGCAAATAACCACTATAAATGACAATAACAGTACAGTACTGTGTACACTACCTTCCCTCCACGGTGTAATTCGAACACTGTAATTTACCGCGTATATAATGTTTTTTTATGTAAAATATATCGAACATTGAACGACATCAGATCTAAAATGTTATTCCTTCATTTAGCGCAGAGATTTCAAAAGTGGCAGATAAAATTTCTAAATTCTTGTCTGCCATACATACCTGAAAACATGAAGCCAACTGTTGCTTTTTACTGCGGTTGATTGAGCGTTGAGGAAACATGGGTATCACAGTATTTAGAACTAGGAACAGAAATGTAGCTCTGACTGGGAAAAACTAGCATGTGGTGAGAAGTCTTAAATCTCTCCATGCCATCTGTCTCAACACTCTGACCTCAGAGAAGCTCTCATCTGAAAACAAACTGAGACGAAGAACGACAGCGGAGGAGGCTCCCTCAGTCACATGGAGTAAAATACAGTTTTCAATTCACATAAGCTGATATCATCATACCAAAGGCATATCACCTGGTTGAGGCCTTTGTCTCAGCTGTCCAACAGGAATGTCAGACATGAAAGAGAGAGTATTTGAAGAGTTAAGGAGGAGTTGAGCTCAAATGACATTTCCTTAGAAGTCGTCATTTTATGGGAGGTAGAAGACTTGTGACTCCTTGAGAGTGATGAAATGCTGCCGTGACCACGCATTCAAACGTAAAGTTATTCAACGCTGCCATTTCTATACTTCTGGTCATTGATCAAACTCTGGTGCAGTATGGGATTCTGTTAACCCTTCGTAGTAACGAGATAACCAAATACCACCTGCACAATGCAGGATAAAGCTTGGCAGATGTTATGCAGGTGTTATTTTTTTACAGCATGATCCAATATTAAAGGATAGCACTTTGAGACCTGCACACCTTGACAGTAGTTTGGAGAATGACAAAGCTGAATATAGAAACCCTCTTTAAAGTTCATGCAACACTGCAAAGAGATCTGTTCAGATTGTTGTCAGTTACTTTCTCATATTCATTTAACATAGACTCTTCATATATATAATTTAAACCCCACCATTTCAGTCCTTATTGCAGTCCTTAGCTCTCGCCTTGATCAATATGTAGGCATCCGCAACATCACACTTAAGTGGTTTAGCTCTTATTTGGCCAACAGGAGCTTTTCTGTAATGATTGGTGACCTCTCTTCATCACCTACTTCTCTCTCTTGTTGGGTGCCACAGGGTTCTATTCTAGGACCTATCCTCTTTTCGTTATATATGCTGCCTCTAGGGTCAATTATAGTCAAGCACAATCTGTCTTTTCATTGTTATGCGGATGATGTACAACTCTATCTACCTATGAAGCCTAATGGAAGTGATGCACTGAACTTACTGTTGAACTGACATAAAGCAGTGGCTGTCACAAAATGTCCTTCATTTAAATGAAGGTAAAACTGAATGCATTATGTTTGGTACTTCGTGCATGACTAATGTTAGAGTCTCAAGCTTTGGTGCTCTGGCTTCTTATTTCAAAATTACTGTAAAAAATCTGGGGGTGACATTTGATGGCTGTTTGAAATTTGATAAACAGATTAACTCTGTTGTTAAAATAAGCTTTTTCCAGCTTCGTCTTCTGGCTAAAGTAAAGCCCTTCCTCGATCGGCACGATCTCGAGAAGGCAATTCACGCCTTTATTAGCTCGGGACTTGATTATTGTAATGCACCGTATGTTGGTCTTAACCAGTCTTCCCTTGCGCGCCTCCAACTTGTGCAAATTGCTGCTGCTCGCTTTTTAACTAACACTTCCAGATGTGAACACATTAGCCCCGTACTTTACTCGCTCCACTGGCTTCCAGTTTGCTTTAAAATCCATTTTAAAGTCTTGATGTTTGCAGTTAACGGCCGTGCCCCACCTTATTTGACCAAGATTTTAACTCTTCGCGAGCATAACGGGGTTTGCGCTCATCTGGTCAACTTTTTTTAGAAGTCCTAAGGTCGAGGTATAAGCTTTGGGGTGATCGTGCTTTTGCTGTCGCGGCTACTAAATTATGAAACAAGTAACCCCCCTGATATACGCACTATCACTGACCTAGTACTTTTTAAATCAAGGCTCAAGATTTTTTTTATTTAGATTGGCTTTTAATACCTAGTAGCGCTGTGACTTTTTCCCTATGCTTTTTATGTACCATTTTCCGATTTTATGATATGTTATGTTTTTATTCCTGTTATTTCTTGATGTTAATGTAAAGCACTTTGGGGACCTTTTGGTTGTTGTAAAGGGCTATACAAATAAAGGTTGATTGATTGATTTCACTGTGTGACCAAATCAACTCTTATACAGACATACAGAGAGAAGAAAACTAGACGGACCCAGCCCACTTTCATTGTAAATCAATATCAAATGAAATCAATATGACTTATTGTATTAAATATGGAGACAAAAATGCATCACATTGCGATGCGAGTGATAACTGAGGTGTCTTAAACCTGAGCACACTTGATAATCGTGCCTTGAGCTCAACACACTATACTTCCGTCATTAGAATTCTTCTGCTCAAAGGTTGCCCATAACAACACTTCTGTCCTTGTTGCACGCTGGCAGAGTTTGAAACTGAAAGCATCCATTTAAAAATGTTTGACTACTGACCCCGACAAATAAACCTCACTTCAACATCCGTATTGTTACGCATTTAATATATTTTATTTGGAAGACCGCGAAAAAAGTCTGCCGCTCACTGACCAACTTCCATTCCGTGTTTGGCCTTCTTCTCCTGTTGTGCATCCACACTGTAAAACAAGCAAGTCACAAATAAACCAATACATTAAGTGTCCCTTTATGATTGTTTTTTTATTTTTTATCTTTAAGACCTAATGATGGACAATGACAGGGCTTTTAATGTTTGAGGGACAATCTGCTCCAAGCACAACAAGAGCAACGATAAAAGATCAGACAGCTTTGAATAATTATACTCAGGGCACGGTGTTAGAGTGAGTGATTAACGTGGTGCGTGCGTTTGTGCGTGTGTGTGTGTGTGCGTTTGAGAGAGAGAGAGAGAGAGAGAGAGGAGGGAATGATGATTAACGACGGAGCAGACCTTGAGAAGGACAGGCTGCCAGTGGGACAGATGACAAGGAGACGGAGAGGATGGAAGGAGGACAGAGTGGGGAGGTGGACAGGGCTACACAACCTCTCATTCTGGCAAATGACTGTTGAATGCTGACACATACAATAGCAGTCATTTGCTTAGCGTATCATTTGTTTCCCCGCAGTGCATTGATTGATGATACATCATGTCTTAATGCCACAGCCGTTGATAGTTTGGCCAGAATGAGGTGGGTGGAGTTGGTGGTGGTGTTGGTGGTGGTGGTGGTGGGGGGGACTTTATGACTTTGCTATTTTCTTGTTTTCTGTTCTGCTGGCTTTGCATGTTGGTTATTTGTGGACAATACAAAGAGTAAAATAAAGTCAGCGTCCGATTAGTGAAGTCGCTGAGGACGCTGCTGTTTGGTAAAGATTCGGAGTAGCTGTTCTCTGAGGACTTGGCCACTTTTGCCATTTTGTTCTCCTCACATCAAGTTTTTGATTTAGCATCTTCCGGAGTTGCTTTTCAGGTTGTTTTGTCGTGAGATTTGTGCCTGTTCACGCTGCTTGCAAATAGGGCTGGGCGATATGGCCTAAAAATAATATTTTTAGGCCATATCGCGATGCACGATATATTGCAATATTTTAAAATATCCTCTAAGCACTTCATAAATGCTCGATTTAAACCCTTTGATGCATACAATCACACCAATATGGTGATTCTTGTAGTCCCTGCAGTATATGTCTGCATTAAAACATTCTTAAGTGTAAAGTCACTTCTTGTTATGTTTACATCAAAGCCTTAACATGCATAAAAGGACAATATGATTAAGGACAAAAATTGCTTTACAGGATAAGCTCTGACTTCTATGGTCACATGCTGTTTTCTTATCCCTGTGCAAATATAACAACCAAGTATATTTACACATTCAGATATTGTAGTCTTTAGGGATGCCGATCCCGGTATTGATACTGACTCAAACAGCTGGATCGGATATCGGTGTCAATGGGGACGATCTGTTCAATTCAATTCTATGTTTATATACTGTATATATTATATAGAGGATTTTTTTATTCCTATTTGAATTTTAATCAATCTGTTTCTGCATTAAAAAGGTTTAAACCTGGATTGTAATTCCTGTTAATTTTGAAGATTTATTTGCCTAGTTGTAGATGCAGGATTTATTATTTAAATAATAAATAACAATTCACTAAGTCTATATATATCTATATCTATATATAGATATATATATTTATTTGTTTGTTACATTTAATTTGACAAAGTTAAGGAAAGCGATGTTTAAATCCGGTCAGATGTTCGCTTACACATAAAATAATCCACACAGTGAGGCATACAGTTTATTAATTAAACACTGGTATCGGATCGGTACTCGGTATCCGCTGATACCCAAAGCCCAGGTATCGCTATCGCTATCGGTGCATCCTTAGTAGTCTACTATCAATATATGCAGAGATACAAGTTCTTTACCCAAATAAAGACCTTACATAACGGTATTGCGCTGCTGCTCTCTCATAGCTGTGACTCATACAGTATGAATTGCCGTGAGATGAGTCCGGTGTGGGGCTGGATTGAGGTGGCATGCCACTGCCTCAGATTCCACTATTCTCTAATCCATTTGTTCCAGGCACTCATACGAGGACTCAAGTCAGCGGCGGCAAATAAAAGGCTCCTCTTCACTCCCATCCTCAGGGACAACACCATAGCTAAAGCACAGGCACCCTGAGAGGCTGCTGCCTTCTGCCACACACACACACACACACACAGACACACACACGCACATGCACACGCACACACACGCAAACACACACTGTCTCTATGAGCCAGACTTGGGAAAACCACCCTAGTGTGAAAGCTCTTGGTCGGGGGGCAAATTAGCCTCGGGGAGTGAATGAAATCTGGTTATGGGTTTGTGTGTGGATGTAAATGTGCAGTATGAATATGTACACAGACCTGTTGTGTGTCTGCATAAGTCTAGCTTTTGTGTGAGCTCACTTGAACTTGCGTGTGCGTGACAGAGAAGGAAGTGAGCTGGAGCAGCATGGCCATAGTTGGTAGTTATAGCCCGACACAGGGAGGGGATACATGTTTTAAGGCCGAGATGCTAGACTGCTGACGCCATTATATTTTACTCTCTCACACACTTTGTTTCTGTCAGAATGTCGTTTTAGCGCGACTACACCTCCAGTTTTGCAGATGAAGCACGTAACAGACGTTAAAGGATAAGGATTACAATATTCTCTCTTTTTTTTATCTTTTGTATTCAACAAATCCCATGAAAAAAAACAACGCCTGATATCCCTTTTTTCTCTGTAACATAGAGCTCCGTGGTTTTCCAAAAAGGATTATGTAAATCACTTTATTTGGAGGTAAAATTGAGGGCACCCAAAGTGTTAATAATAGTCTCTCACTGCACAGGAAAATGTTGTGTGCACAACCACCGTTAACTACAGTAGGTCAATGTTGAACCAGGATATCGGTCTGTAAACTGAGATGGATGTTTACAATAGACAGTTTTGGTACGCATACGGCTAACTGAAGGCTTTTTTTGAAAAGTGCAAATATAACACCTTCTCTTAAAGCTGAAGTAGGCGAGATTGGAGCAAATATGATTAAAAGAAGTTATTTCTATAAAACAGTCGCTATATCGTGACAGTAGTACATGAAACGGGTAACCTGAAAAAAAACCATGTGCCTCTGTGTCCTCCGGTGCTCCTAACGGCATCTGCAAGATTTCACAGACCGGAAGAAAACAAGCAGTAGGATCTGATCTGAGGTCCGCTATCCACCCGCTGTCAATCACTCGCAAACTCCGACCAAACCGTCACACTAGGCAGCGCTGATCAAATATGAATCAATATTATGTTACGTTAATGCCTATTTCTCTCCTCAGATGTTTTCAGAATCATCTTGTAGTGCACGGTTTAGCCGTAAAATGGCGCCATTGTGAAATCTGGTGAAGGAACGCCAAGTTCCGGTCAGATGACCGGAGCATAGCCAATAGGAACGCTCTCTCAATGAAATGACCTGTGATTGGTCAAAGTCTCCCGTCATGGGCTAGATGTTCTAAAGCCTGAAAACAGAGCCATGAGGAGGAGCAGAAGTCTAGTTATCTCTCAGAACACTTGAATTACAATATGCTGAAAGGTTATTATGGAATTTTTGCCCAATGATGCCAAAAATATACTGACTACCGAAGCTTTAAGCGTTCATTCACGGTTCTATGAGTGTGTTTGCTTCGAAATGAGCGTCAATCATGTGGCATGTGATGGCGTAGGGGTTGCCTGGGCTCCTGCAGCCGTGGTTACAGCTGTGAATTTATACGCTGTAATTGGCTGATGAAAGACACATAATTGAATCTGTAGAAGGGCACGATATTACAAACCCCCTGACTGAGTATTGTGGGTTGGACTGTGAAAGCGACTGTGATACATATTTAAAACAGCTTCTTAGATTCTCCCAACAAGAAAAAAAAAAATCATAATAATAATAATACTAATCTCAGTCAGATGATAATTTGAAATTGGAAGTTTGTTCCCCTTCTCATCTTCAGTCGCTGTGAGGAAAAGGATTTTGATCTCATTATAATATTAATAATCTCATGCTAATGTTCTGCAGTGTGCACTCGCAGACACACAGTGAGTCACGCCGTCTGTTTTCATGGCGAGTTATCTCAGACGGGCGGGGATCTATCTTGTAGTGTTTTGTGGTGGAAATAGTGTGGCCGGCAACATCTTTTAAAGCCCCAGACTGACATGTGAACCGTGGACGGCAGGCTTAATCACAATGTCATAGTGGCATAATGGGGCACTTTAATTCTTTCAGTTCATATTCCCTCCCAGACATCCGCCGTGTGCTGTGAAGTGGAACTTTGTTTGCTGAAAATGTCAAACATCTATACAATTTGATAATAATTAACAAGATAAAACTAGACCTCCTCATGGCTCTGTTTTCAGGCTTTAAAAAAAATCTAGCGTGTGACAGGAGACTTTGGCCAATCACAGGTCATTTCAGAGAGAGAGAGAGCGTTCCTATTGGCTGTTCCACAAAAGCCGATGTGCATGCACGTCCCTTCAGATGGTGAAAGAATGATTCAACGGTGGGATATCTTGCAGGAAAAGGTGCTGTTTCAGCATTGGCAACAACTGCCTACACTGCAAAGCAACCTAAAAGAGGAACTTATCAAACAGAGAGTCTAAAATAAGAGTCTGTATTCCACTCATGAGAAGACATAGAAGCAGACAAAATCCCTCATTTATTGTCCCAGTGTCAATATTTGGTACATTGTTGCCACGACATTTTAGCAGACATGCTCACAAGTCATTTTTTTGCAAGTCCAAGGCTGCGGTCGAAAAGTCAATAAATTACGTCTTAACGTCTTTTCCTTGACCTCGATGGGAAACGTCATGAGGTCAAGGAAAGATGTGAAGGAGAATTCAGAAGGAAAAGACAACCGCGGTGTTAAGAGAATCCGACTGCTCTTACATTAGGCTCCGTAATTATGATGCGACGGCGGTGGATGTTAGTGACACAAGTCTGCCGTGGTGAAACTACAATGTTTTGAGGATGGACTACAAAAGGTGCTGCTTCCCCCCGTGCGTTGTTAAATAGCTCTTTCAATGACAGGCTGCTTCACCCGCGGTCTGTGAAAAAGAGATGGTGCGTCGCTTTAAATGCTGCGGCCGCAAGGAATAGTGGGGTGTTATACTCTCTTTTCCTTTCGTAAAGGATGGTCCAGTGTTTCCTATGCTAAAGGAGATAATAAAGCAAGCATTGAAGCACCTTTCCTTTACATTTAGAGGATTTTAACAGCTCTCATCACGGCTGCTACTGAGATACTTCCGGGTCATTTCACTCCCTTAGGAACCTTCCTCAGCAAAAAGGACTATTCGACCGCAGCCCAAGTCAAGTCTCAAGTCTCTTATGGTGGTAATGAGCCTTCTATCATCTGCTGCAGGCCATCGGGTCTTTTTAGAACATTGCATAGCTTTATCGACTAACGTTGCCCAGGGTAACAGGAACATGTTGCTAACATTATTATACATGAAATAATAACTGTAACCTATTTTTAACAACAGTTAAGAGTACAACTGTATTGTATAATTACACTGGGTGTCCAACTAATGACACCTTATAATCTACTAGGGGTGTGACGATTCACTCAGCTCACGATACGATACGATACACGATATTGGGTTCACGATTTCGATACGATACGATATTATAACAATAATTTTAACAAAACTTGAATGATGAAAATATATGACTGAAGAAATAGCCTTTTATTCAAAAGACACAAAATGCAAAACAATGCTGTTGTTTGCCCTATAAATCAATTTTTTTTATGGTATCAGTTCTGTCCTGTCCTCTGTCCTCTGTCCTCCATCAGTCAGTATCAGTCCTTCCTCCTGTCCTCTGCTGATGTCACTTATCAGGTAACGTTAGGGCTGGTTGGGGGCTTCGTCTCAGCCAACTGATCAGTTTACCAGTGAGATACATGACAAACTAACCTAAACAGTTAGACTACACAGCCTACTGCCAGCTTTAGTCATTTAAAGTCATTCACATCACAACTAAATAACTTACACGAGTTAGCTGTTAGCCGCCGAGCTAACGCGCTCTGCTTGTGTAAACTTAGCGGTGGTGGATGACAGACAGCGGACAGAGCAGATTGAAACGTTGCTTTCCTCCATGTTTAACCGTTTCATCGTGTTTCTGCTTGTTGAACAGGTGTAATAACGTATCTTGGCTTTACACTTGCAAAGTTTTATTGCACTGCCATAGTTGTCAACTCGTCTCCATCGTGGCTGACTGCGCTGCGTGTGTTGGTGTGTGTGGAGGACAAATAAGCAGTGTAAATGAAGCGGCGGCCGTGCATTGCGATTGGTTCAATTTCGGCGAGGGCACACCAGATTTTCCTGCGCATGTGTTGTACCACAAAGATATGACGCGTACTCAATCTCCATCCATAGGCCTCGCAGAACAGCAGGAAGAGGCTGCAGCTTTAGCCCAGGAGCCCTGATATCGCGATTCAGTTTTTCGTCTCGGCGATGCATATCGTCACGTTTTTATATTGCGATATTTCGTGGCACGATATTTCGTCACACCCTTATAATCTACTGTAAATGAATGCATCCCTGTAGCCTCTCAAACCCAGAGCTGCTCACAAGTCATTTTTTCTCCAAGTCTCAAGTCACTGTATGTGTGACTTCAGTGGCTAACTGAACCAAACTAAACAGTTGTGATAAAACACTCAGAGCGCTGCATGGTGTGAAAGCACAGCTAAGACAGCCAAGTATCCTCCTCTCTCTCTCTCTCTCTCTCTCTCTCTCTCTCTCTCTCTCTCTCTCTCTCTGTGTGTGGTTCTCTTTATTTCAGCGGGGTCACAGAGAACCAGTTGACAACATGTTGCGCCTGTCTCTCTGTCAGCCAGCCGTACCAGCGCTACGATGGTTAATTAAGAAGCTATGGAACAGCAGACAGCTCCCCCTGTCACTATATGCTCAACCTCTCCTTTTTTATTACTCTGAATACAAATATCGGCGGAACCCAAGTGTGCATGCGTGTGCGCACGCTCGTGTTGTCTTTAATATGACTGCAGACTCAGGTAATTAGCGAGATCTCACTCCGTGATCTCTCTGTCAAGAGTCGATTAGCCTGGTGGGTTTGCGGACGTGGTGACGTCAGTCCTGCGGTACGAGGAAGTATTTGTTAATGTGTTTGTGTAATGCCAAAGGGGGTAGGTTGCGTGTTGAGGTGTTTGACAAGTATTAATTACCTCAGGGCTTGTCAGAAACCCAGGGCAGAGAGAGGAGAGGAGCAGACAAAATGATGGTGACACGTTATTAAGTGGTTCATGTTTTTTTTTTTTTATTATTATTATTTGTAAATGTTCAAAAGTTACGATCGTTAAAATTTCCCTTTTTTCATGCTTTTTATGGCTGCCATTTTGTTTTTTCAACAGGCATTACATATAGCTGCATTTGTGATATAGTGGTTTTTATTGTCACTGGTGAAGTTTGCCTTTCCCATCTGGGGGGTCTGCAACTACCACACACAAGGGTTCCAAATGCATGGCCTGGATGCCAACTTTGTTGTCCTAGGATGGTTAAAGTCATTACCTGCCCTACTCTGCCCCTGATTGGCTAATACTCGTTGGTCGGTTGATTAGGTTTATGCATCGTGACCTTTATTTAACTAGGAAGTCACATTGAGATTAAAACCTCCTTTATTTAAGTGAGACGTAGCCACGACAGGGTCAAATAGCAGCGTCCAACACATAAAAAAGACAATCACGACAGCAATAATAGGTACGACAAAATACGTTACATCATCATACAGTGCATTAACAGGGCAGCATGTTTGCTATTTAATTGAAACAACTGCAGCTTGCAGTTACCACTCCCTTTATTCTATGTTTCAAATCATTTAAAGAGATAAGGGTCTCAAGTTTAAGCTTTGCCTGTAGATCGTTTCCAGGACCGTAGTAGAACAGGCTGGTTTTACCAGCTTCTGTATAGAAGGAACTTTAAACTGAAGCCATTTATATGACCTTAGATTATTACTGTTTTGGAGAATTAGAAACTTCTGGCTTAAGTAAATCGGAAGAGATGATCTTGTAGACTAAAATGTACCAGTGTTGTAACCTCCGCAGAGTGAGGGATGACCATCCTACCATGCTGTATAAAGTACAATGATGGGTCCTGAAGCCTGAATTAGTGACATACCTCAGGGCTGAGTGATACAGGTGGGTCAAGTTTGGACAAAGTGGTCGGTAGGGCATACCTGTAAATATTATCAAAAGGCCAGCAACTAAGCGTTTGTTTTTGATGCCATGGAAAAACAGGACTTTAGCCTGTACAGAAAACCCTGTGTGAATTTTAATTTCTTTGCTAGATGTATAAATAATATGGCATTTACAATTTAGACTTTTGTCCATCCAAATTCCCAAATATTTGTAATTGTCAACAGACTGAATATAGACACCATCAAGAGTGTTAATAGAAAGAACTTTTGTTCGCCCAGGAGAGAAAATCATAGTTTTAGTTTTGGTTGAATGCATGAGGAGTTTGGGTTGAGATTAATCATGGTTAAGGGTAAGAATATCAGGGTGAGCCAATCAGAGGCAGAGTAGGGCGGGTCAGTCCTTCCTAGGAAAAAAAAAAAAATACTGTGTATTGGACATGATTTGCAAGACAAAAGATGGTGCATTCATGCATTTTAGGTAATGCAGAAGACAACTATTTGAGCGTCATGTTACATATTTTGTTTAGTTTTGTTTTGAAGTAACAGGAAGTGCTGGTATTGAGTGGGATGAAAGCAATTTATGCTGCATTATCTTTTCAAAATATGAAGTCGTCAGCTACGTAACGCTGGTAAATGATGAAATCATGGCATGTTTTACTTTGTGATAATTGTGTTACATGTGTGGTATTGAATGTTAAATGGGCTGCATTTGTACAGCACCCGTTTATATATTTGTCCATTCACACACACACGAGTAGGTGCTGGTATTGCCATCAGGAGCAAATGGGGTTAAGTGTTTTTTTCTCAGGAGCACTTCAACATGTATAAACCTGCCGGCATGTACGGGAAGCATCTACAGCACCGGGCTAAAATTTGTCACACAGCAGGGTTAGGGTTAGGGTTAGGCTGTGGCTATGTCCTGGAAGCAGTATGTACCATAGCCAGCAAAAAATAAATAAATAAAGGAGTTGCAGTGACAGATGGTCCAAGGTTTGAATGGTTCCTCCAGCGATAGATACATACAGACACATTCTGTTACCACCAGCGGGTTGACAAATTAACCACGACTGAAATCTTAAGGATTATAACTTTAACATATTCAAATATAGTAAGTCAATATAAGCCAGATACCAGAGACAGCAGTGTGTGGTCTGCCTCTGTTCACACTCTTCTACATTCCATTAAAACGGTTTGTAAAACTCGCAGTTAAACTCTGTGTTGTTTCAGTCGTTCAATCAGCTGTACAGTAATGTTTTAGTAAATTAATCCTCCATTTCCTGCAGTAGTGTGGAGCTTTCCCTACCATTAAGTATACGGTGCGGGTCACTCTGCCGTCAGCGACCGCTAACCTTAAAGAGTTTCATTAGCCTGGGTTTAAAAAGCGGAGTTTTTTTAGTTTCCCATGGGAGTCCAGCTGATGTTTCGGGGGCTTTTTCCACCTTGACAGCAACACAAAATCCTCCCAGTATATTTTTTTCAAGAAAAGTGGTCACATTTAGTGATGCCACCGACTTTTAGCATCTCATTATCATCTAATTAGTTTTGAGGGTATTTTATTAGTTGTCTAATTGCTGCCTCGGTGTTGTTGTTTTTTTTTTTTTTTACACCTATAACCAGCAGTTTCAGGGCAAGATTACAGGAATCCATGTTGAAGAAAAACCTACTGTCAGTTGAAACCCTGAAGGTGATATCTATTCCTGGCCCCCATTTGTTCCTTCCAGCGCCGCTACCACATGCGGCGGTCCTCCCAGGGTGCCTTCCTGCCTTGGTGGCTGTCAGCCCGGCTTCCTTGCAGCTCTAGGTGTTGGTAATGAGCAGCTTCAAACCTCATTGCCCCCTCATTACAGTCAGGGCCTGCTGGGATTTCTGCTTCTTTCCTTCTCTCCAGGATGTCACTATCAAAGAGTCAGCTCGCTCACTGCTGGACACAGGTAGACTTCTGAGGGCCTCTGTGACGTGTGTGTGTGTGTGTAGGGTAAAGAAAGGCAGTATGTACTGTGTATGTGTGTGTGTGTGTGTGTGCGTGCTGGATACTTTCCGTCTTTGCCGCTCTTCCCCAGGGTTCCACTGTATTTATTCTACAATATCCCTTTCTATTGGCTCCCCCAAAACACAGATTTTAAAAGTGACATTAGACTGTTTGCATATTTACTCCCTCTACTCATTTCAAGGACAAAAAGGGGAACCAATGCCAGAGGTTGTCATCTGCGTGTTCTAGTTGTCCATTAGGAGGGAAACAGTACAAAAGGAATGATAGATGTAGTAGTTAAGTACTTATCGAGCCGGGAATACCCTTTATCATCTGGCTAGCTGCCAGCATTTCTTCAGGAATTATATTCATACTGGGTGATTTTGCGGGACACAATTTACATTCAATACCACTGCTTAAAAGTGAATGAAAAAAAAAGTTAGAAAAGTATGTTAGGAAAGAAAGGAAAGGGTTAGGGTGGTGGATATGTGTGTAATGTGTCCACCTTCTTTGCCAGAGACTGGAGTCAGCCCCACAGTTAATGGTGGCTGCTCTTTTTTTTCTGCTACATATCGGACGCCTACCACAAAAACCTCAACATTCTCGATTCGATTTGACTGAGTACATAGTTTTCAGAAGAAGAACAGTGATTGACTTCTTATTTTGCCCAATTTTTTGTTTGCTAATTGGTGCAACTGAGGCATCATTCAGCTAGCACCATGTCCCAGATGATGTTTCAGCAGGATCCAGATTAAGCCCCGCATGGGCCCAGTCTGTAAACTAATAATCAGAATGGATTTAGTAATAGTTTGGAAGCCCATGTTGAGATGTTTGTGTGTAGACAATTATAAAACATTGAGATGTGCATGACTCGCAATAACTGATGTTTCTTGGCCACTTCGGGGCAACGGAAACGAGTTGTGAACACGACATTGATATCATCACGATTTAAGTTGATCTGGCGATTGAAAGTCTCTCTCTGTTTTTTAGCTCTTTTTTTGGTCTCCACCGACTCCTGAGGGAAATATCTGTCTCTTTAGTTGCTACGTGCTCCACAATGTTCACCAGCTAGTCTCTAACTGTGTCTGTCTGTTGTTTGATGCTGAGCAGGTAGTGTAGGTATAGTGGCTTTTTAGAGCTTTTTCACTGCCATTACGCTATGAGAGTTGTGAGAGTGAACCAGAACAGCAAAGTATCAGATTAAACAGATAAACAATGAGCTGAAACTCACTAAACAAGCTCTGTAAAGCAGAGGGGAGCTGCAAATTAGGATGATAATTCTCCGTAACTTCAGCCATACCATTGACCCATTTGTCACGTTTTTCCTCATTAGATATATTGTTATATAAAAATATTGATTAAAAGCTGGTTAAAGGGGCTACATGATTTCCTCCCCCTGCCAGCTGAATTGTCAGTACACAAAGTAGTTTATCGCCATTTAAGATGTTTAAGTACTTAGTCAATACCTACTATTCCTATGCTCATGTATTTTAGAAATGTACTACTTCTACTGTATTTCCCATGTAATCAAATATTGTGTGAAATATAATATTGCAATCGTGAAAAAGTCACACTTTCATTTTTGAAATATCTTCTCATTCTTGTCCTCATCCTCAGCACATGTCTGTCTGGCTTGCAGTGAACACAAACTAAATTGAGGAGGAACAGCATTTCTTAATCGACTTAATCCATCTTTCTATAAAGAATTACTAATGTTATTGTCAATGCTATATGTTCAGTCAGTTCAGGTGTTTAATCAAGCTTTTCTATAATTACAAAAATCAGTACAATAATCATGGTTGCTTTTGGTGTTCTACAGAACATTATAATAACTATAAAATATTAATTTAGGAGAAAACAGACAGCAAATAGATGAAGAAAAGTCCCCTCAAAAAATCCAGGGTAGTACAAATACTGTATGCTAAAGAAATAACTGAACCGACCCCAATACATTGGTAGTTTTAAAAAGCACTAATTAAAATAGACACAGAAAACAATGATATGAAGTCTAAACAAATTAATTGACAAAGTCATGAAAAATCTGAATGATAGAATAAACGTGTGAGATATGACAAAAAGTAGACCTCTGGGGTTTGTGTTGGTTTCTCTCTATGTTTTGCAATTCCTCTCCTATTCCAGTCACGTAAATGCTGACCTGACTGAAGGGTTTTACATAAAGCAGAGGGTTCAATATCTGTAGCATCGTACCACAGCAGCACAAAAGCAAGCCAGTGTTCTCACCATATATAGACTGTTTATATAAGAAGTGGACGTAGTCACCATGACGTCACCCATTGGTTTGTGGACTATGGTTTTGAAGCCTCAAGTTTGGCATTTTGTCTGTCGCCATCTTGTTTTTCTGGAGACAGAAGTGACCATATTTGGACGAGAGAGGGTGGAGCCTGGGAAGAGTGAGACCCGGCTGGGCCAGGTATACTGTTAGCATAATAAAGGCTAAGTTACTAGTTAACGCTATAGTGCTCGCTTGACTAGCAAGGTGCATCCATAATTCACATTAACTGTGATATTAATTGCTAATCTTGGCTCGTTTGTAATGGACTTTCAGCGAATAAATGAACAGCTAATGCCTTACAGTGTCTTTTAGTACAGCAAGCTAAGCTAACAAGCCAGGTATGGTGACCGCAGACAGAGATAGACCTAAACCTGCTAATTATTGCTAACATATAAATAAAATAATACTAGAATTTCAGTCACCGAAAAAAATGGAGCACATGAGATGGTCTGAGATGTACAATTACGATTACGATATTTGCATGAAAACTTCTGCGAAAGGTTGCAACACCACAAACACTGCCGAGCTAGCGGCTAGCCTGTGATGGCACCCGCCTGTCATTCAAAGTGATCACACCCTTGATTACCTCCGCCAAGGCCGAAGGCCTACGAAGGAGGGTTATGTTTTCACCGCCGTTGGTTTGTTTGTTGGTTTGTTGGTTTGTCCGTTTGCGGGATTACTCAAAATGTTCGCGATAGATTTGAATGACATTTTTTGGAGGGGTGGGGTGTGGCACAATGAACAATCCATTCGATTTTGGTGGCGATCCCGATAATGATCCGGCTTCAGGGATTTTTTTTAATCAATCTGCTCAGTCTGTGCATTAACACCACATGCTATATCACATGCGTAGTGTAACTGATGACGCATTCATGACGCGTCACCCTGCCTCTTTGCTTCTGCCTGCAGAGAGAGGGACAGAGAGAGCAGGTGTGGAGGGAGAGGGGGACACCTGTAGATTCTGTTTTTTTCACATTAAACTGTGAAATTACAGTTGAGTTGGACCAAAGCACACTTGGTGATTGTTGGAAAGAGTAACGACGACGGTTTAAGTGAGTTTTATTTTGTTTCTGTCCAGTTTGAATGAAGTGTTTTACGATGCTCTGCTATGTACAGCTGATCTCAAAATAAACAAGAGTACACGTGGATGATGGTGCAAGCTGAAAGGGGGTGGGGGGAGCAGCAATCGTACTCGGGCAGCTTGGCCGAGTACCATTCTAACTTTAAGCCTTAATATAATTTAGGACCAAAACATGTTTATTTGTGCTGTGAAGTCGGGCATTTTAACACGGAGGTCTATGGAGATAGACTCGCTTTTGAAGGCAGCCTCAAGTGGCAATTGGAGTTTTTGGCACTTCCATGTTGGCTTCATTGTTCAGCAAATCATGCATTTCGCATGTTTTTCCCCATAGTTCATTACAACTGTAATGCATCTGCATAGTGGTGATATATGTAACATATCCCCCTGGCCATTTGTTTGCCTGTTTAACCTCACTGTCTCCCCGGAGAGGATCCCTCCACCCTGCGGCAGGTATCATTCCAGCGCCACTGGCCACCGAGGCTCAAGACTTTATTACCCACACAGGCCCAGGGAGATATGTGTGCCTCCGTCTCTCTCTCTCTCTAGCTTACCTTTGAAACCAGGAGGACTTATTGGCAAGGCAGAGTATTGAGCCCCGGAGAGAAGCTATGGAACCCCCCTACATTTAAATTTAGCCCCCCGTTTTTATCTCGGCTTTCTCATTAGCAGCACTGCAAACTAATTGTTACTGGTTAAATCTTTATTGCTATGGGTTCTTTTTTACTTGTTCCGTCTCCCTCTCTCTGCCTCTCCCACTGTTGTTCTCTCTGCTCTTTTCCAAATGGCACAATGGCAGGGGCGGCTCTTTGTATGGCAGTAATTAGCTTTTATGGTGTTGCTATGAGCGGGTTCTTTTCACTGCCGTGGCCATCACTCTGCCCCGGCCTGTCGCTTTATCACCCTGCCATGCTCTGGGCAATTAGTCTGCGAGCTCACCTCCCACACCACCCGCCGCCCCCATCGTCCAGCCATATCCTCCCAAACCCGAGCAGAGAGAGAGAGAGAGCCTTCCACCTCCCTCCCACTCTTTTCACAGCGGGAATAAAAATCAGCTGGTTTCACAAAAGACCTCCTTTTTGTCAGGCGGCGGCGGCGGCACTGGGTGTGACCTTCTGTATATATTTCTGATGTTGGATACAGCATGTTATTTTGCAACGCCGGGCTCTGAATGGGATAATTGTCAACACACAAAGACAGGAATTAATGATGTTCGCTATACGTTGCACCGGCGCACAATTGCTATTTGATTTCTCCTTCCTTTGTGTAGAGTCCGCACTCCTCTAAATTATAGCTGTAGTGTGCAGAATTCTCCTCGCTGAGCTCGCCTTGGAGCATAATTTGTGTACTCATGAAGACTCATTTGCCCACACACAGGTTCTCACCAAATGTTATCCCTCATTTAGATATATGGAGGAATACTGGGGATGAGGATTTACCAGCCTTAGAGCTCCTACCTGTTTTCACTACCGTTGCCACATGTTGACTGAGGGTGGACACTATAAAGTACTGTGAAATTAATATGCAGTCATTTGTGACTTTTTTGATGATCACTCGGAACTCCACGCGTAGACCTCTGTTATGGAAATGAGGCCTTTCTGGAAAACTCCTAATCAAATGATTGTATTAACACCTGGATGTCGCTTTGAAGTCGACGGCTTTTGAATTAAACAGTAAGGAAATGTAAAAGCGAGGCTGCTCGCATGCACGCAGTTTGATTTAACAACACTTTGATATCTGCCCCCCCCCTCATGAGAATTGGAATGTGTGCTTTTACTGCACTCTGTTATTCACGAAACAAAACTGTGACAGGTGTGAAATGTGCACATTTTATGTGTATAGGATCAGGTAAAAGAGGACTGAATAAGCAGAGTCAAGGCAGAGCAAATACAGTCGGTTAACTTGTAAATCAGGCAGGTAGTTAAAGGAAGGGGGAATCATCCAGGTTACAGGCAGGCTTGTACACCTTAAAGGGACTGTATGTAACTTTTTACACATTTAAATCGTTTTTTTATTGCCAGTGTGTGAACAGGTTGTAACCTAACCTAAGAAATGAGACCTTCTGATTTTACTCTATCAGCCTTTAGACTGCTTTTAATGTGATGAACCCGGGCCGTTTATACCGTGAAAATCCAACGGGATGTGACGTCATGCACGCCATGTGCCTTTATTTTCAGCTCCGCTTAACAGGGCTAACGGTGTGCAACCATAGCTAACGTTCGGTTAGAAATGGAGTCCGTTATCGGCAATAAACGACCGATAACGATAACTCCGACTCCAACACAAACTCCACGGAAGCACAAAAAAAACAAAGTTATGTCTAGTGAAGCCCGTCTTGCAAAAACAGGAATGTGACCGACGTCGGGAGAAAACTAGGATAAACATCGGCCAGGCTTTCAATTCATGGTGGGACCTTCGTTAACGAGCATAAGCGCGCGCAACGGGATGCTGTCTGTCGTTGACTTAACGGCCACAGGTGTCACTGTTAACAAGCAATTTCTGATTCTTACATAGAGTCCCTTTAATAGGCATAGTGTCCATGTGACATTAACTTTGTTAGCTGCTCATGTGCGCAAGCATCCAAAATTTAGAATCTGTGAAGGCCCGACGTATATTCATGTTCAAGCCCTCTAGTTGGGAGCAAAGGAGGAAATAGTGCGACGTGTTTATTTTAACCACGCTCTTTCCTTAACCAAGTCTTTTTGTTCTAAACCAACCAAACATTAACTATTACGGTGTCAGATAAGAAAATGGTTTTAATTTTACAACAGCGATGAAGATGTTCAGATTAGAATAGCAGCTTTATTCCAAACTAAATGTGTTCTATAGTCTCAGAGACATTACCCCGAGAGTCTCGTTAGATTGACAACAACAGATCCGTAATATCCCAGTCATTCTTCTTGACGACCGTTTTGATTTCACCGCTCCAGTAATAATGACAAATCCCAGCCCAGGGGAACATTTGAACTCCAGGGACCTATCGGCGGTCTCGTCGCTGAGCCGTGGTCTTTCCTTCTTAGCTCAGATATTGATCTGCCGTTTAGGCAATTAGTCTGAGCAGACCCTTTTTCCCTTCTTATCCCTTCTCCTCCTCGCTCCAATCTAAAGCTCTTAGAAAATACCAAAGGATTGCCTTGAGTCAAAAGAAGCCAAATTACCTGCTCTTTTTCTTCCTTCATTGTGATCACCTGCCAGCTACAGGGGGTTAGGAAAGGTTTTGACTGTTCATACGACTCAATCACCCCTTCCTCTCTCCTCGCACTGCACTCAAGGCCTGCAATCCACTGACGCTGCTGCCTAGACTAGAGACATAGAAAACAATGTAGGAGACGCAGGGATATACACTTGTTTAGTCCTCTTGTCAATTTATGTAGGCGGCTTAGAGAGCAATGCTCCTTCCTTTGAACCTGAACTGGCTTATATGGCACTTCAGTGACTCAATGGGAAACAAACTAAAGTTCAAACTCTGTAAAATGATCAGAAACTCAAGCTTTCTTGAACACTTGTTTGATGCATTTACACATGCTTCTTTGTTACCTGATTTGACATTGCCCGTGTATGAAAAACTCCATCCAATGTCCATCCCTGACATTGAATTACATTTGGGCAAACAGTCAACACGTTCTCACTCCCAACTCGTCAAATACCGGCGCTTGGTCAGCGGCCCTACGCTTCAAACTATGACGCTCTCGGTACCACTCTAGTGTCAGTTTTGGACATGTCAGGGACGGCGTGTCAGCTTCCGCTCGTTACATATATAATATCTTTTCAAAATAAATTTCAGAGTTCACAAGAAACATTTATATATATATTTTATATTTTCAAAATAAACTTCAGAGTTCTCAAGAAACATTATATATATATTTTATAATTTCAAAATAAACTTCAGAGTTCACAAGAAACATTTATATATATATTTTATATTTTCAAAATAAACTTCAGAGTTCACTTAAAACACACAGTTTCCGCCTGTGACATGCATACATTATATTTTCAAAATAAACTTCCAACATTTACTTAGTTTTTAGGTTTACTTAGGTTTAGGCAACAAAACTACTTGGTTAGGTTTAGGAAAGGATCGTGGTTTGGGTTAAAATAATTATGTTTGTTGCATTACTTGCATAGGTGGCATTAGTTAGGTACAGAAGTTAAGTAGCAAAAGTAAGCGGTCTCCTGGGTGAAAATCTGTTTGTTCGACCCATCCATCCAACCCGACCTCCTGCCTATGCGGACTTTCTCGCTCTTTATACTACATCAGTTGTTCTGACTGTCTAATATGGGTTTACATTGGAGTAAGTTGCAAGGACAGTAGACTCACATTTGTTGCATCACCCTTTTTTATGAGCCCAAACAGCTCTCAATTCAAATTAGAACCAGAGAGAATATCCAAGACCTAAGAATTGACCTTTTTTTGTTTTTGTCCTGCACTCCTCCACTGCTGTATATTGAAGCACCACCAAGGCTTAAATCCACTTTCCATCAAAGCTGCGTTTCATTTTCCCAGTTTGACACTGAACTCAAATTGGCCAGTTTCCTTGTTGAGGCAATCCTCAGTTTGCTTGTTTCACCCAATTTTGTCTCTTCTCACTGATGGTGGGAGAGCTGTTCAAAAAGAGTTGCTGCTTGTTTGTCTGTTTGCCATAGCTGTGTTGTCAAGGTTTTCTAGAAAATAAACAGCTATATGGTTTAAAAGTGGAATAGTAAGACTTACTGATGTCAACAAGCAAAGTCTGCAGCTGCTGCATAGAGAATGAACGGGAAAAAGACAGTAAATACAGGAAGGATACAAGCCAGAAGGACTTTAGGGGACAACTGAATAGAACTAGCAATTCTACATTATACAATACAACATAGCATTTTCCCCCCCGAGACAGCTCTCTGCAAGTCAGCATGTGACTGGACGCCAGTCTATCACTTTCTTCATCACTGGGCTTACACAAAGCCAGGCAAGGGAACTCCGTTAAAGGAGCAATATGTAGCACTGACAACTATCGTTTAAAGGTCCCATATTGTAAAAAGTGAGATTTTCATATCTTTTATATTATAAAGCAGGTTTAAGTGCTATATTAATACTGTTAAACTATCAAAACACTCAATATATGGAGAAATACACACAGCCCGTATTCAGAAATTCGCGCGTTTGAAACAAGCCGTTTGGATTTACTGTCCATTTGTGATGTCACTAATACACAATATATAGATTATTACATGGTTTTAAACGTAAACATTCTAAATATTTCCCTGTTTATTTCCTGTTGCAGTGTATGTAAATAACATCAGCTGACAGGAAGTAAACATGGACCCAAACTGTTGCCTAGTAACGCAATTCCGTTGAAATGCGCTAAAACGGAGCGTTTCAGACAGAGGGTAAATACATTTATATTCAGGCAGACAGTATAAGGAAAATTATATGTTTCTTGAACATTACAGCTTGTAAACATGTTCTAGTAGAAACACAAAATACAAGTATGAACCTGAAAATGAGCACGATATGGGACCTTTAAAACTGGTAACAGCAGTCCAAATTTTAAACATTGGAGCCGTGTCCCCGTCTGCTCCTCTGGTGTTACTGATAGCAGTTTGTCTCTGGCCAGCAGTAGTCAGAATCACTTCAATCACTCCTATACTCGCTGCCTTGATAACCCAGCTGCACACGGACCACAGAGAGATGTGCTGAGGCATTCCATGTCGGGTAGAATCTAACGTTAAAGTTATCTCTGTTGTTCCAGTTGGTTTGCTCGCTTCCACGGCTGCAGAAGGCAACAGGGCGTTAAAATGGGACGGGATCACACCGACCAAAATAAAAACAGACGTTCCGGACCGGTATGGAAATTTCAAAGGAGAACATACTGGCTGTAGCATTGTTGTCAGCGAAGCCAGTCCTTCCTTAATCTCTGATGACATATCATGGTCATTTTATGATTTATTACAGTACATATATTACATATTGGTCCTTTAAGCTTCATTACAATCAATACACACATTTTCAACAATACAGTTTAACAATAAAGTCCAAGAAATGAATGATGAGAAAACAAGTTACAATCAATGAACAATCAATCATCAATGGAAAACAGGTAAACAACACAGTGGACGAACGATATTTAGTCAAAGGTCCAATGGCAGGAAAAACATGCTGCTGTGCTCGCTGAGTAGCTCATATTAACACATCTTTTAACTCTTGGAAGCACGTTATGCTCATTCCATCCCACAGAGAATAGGATATCTCATCTGATCACTTATTCTTAAGCTTTAAATGATAACGGCGTGCTGCGTCGTCAGTGGGAGCTCGAGTTCAATCCTTCACAATGCAGCATCTAAGCGGCCTAAATGCCAGCCTTCAGATACCCGCCTCGATATGCATCCGTCTGTAGAGACGGCACATCTCTCCTCCTGACATTTGGTTAACTGGGAGTAGAAAAGGGAGGAAGGGAGGGAGGGAGCATCGCTTTATTTAATTACTGACTGATGCTGTGTTGAGGAGGCTATTGCCAGCTAATGACCATTGCCAAGATTCCCTCGCAGCAGCAGCAGCAGCAGCAGCGACAGAGGGAAGTAGAGAGGTTGTGCTTATGCACATACGTATGCTCAACCTCTTCTCACTCCCGTCTGATACCGACGCACCGATGCACCCTTTAATGTCTGTACGAGAAGCACCGGGCTTTCAACTAACTCCAATGTAAACCCACCCGCGTCATAGACGGTCAGAGCAACTGACGTAGTATAAAGAGCGTAGGAGGTCACACAGACTTTCACCCAGGAGACTGCTGTTTGTGTCAACATTGACTTGTTTTACTTTACTTTGGTTACATAACTTACAGACTTAACTAACACTATGCACATAAGTTACGTAACAAACTTATTTTACATAAATAACATTCTCATTTTAACCCAAACCACTATCTTTTCCTAAGCCTAACCAAGTAAACCCAAAAACTAAGTAAACCCACAGTGGAAGTTTATTTGAAAAGACACTTTGCATCTTTTTTTTTTTTTTTTAACAGAGTTTATTTCTTAATTTTGTTAATACAACTCTGACAATCCACTGCACAAATATGTTTGGACTGATAGATATTTATCAGTAGTTTTGGAAAGCATATTGAATATTAATTGCCAAAAATTAAATAATTTAGGACAATCCCAAAACATGTGAATTAGAGTGGCCTGGTTCTGCTTGCAACAGTAAGACGCTATGCATTTAATGAGCAGAACCTGACACGCCATCCCTGACACTTCTAAAATTGACGCTATAGAGGGGTACCTAGAGCGAATGTTTGTGCTTGTGACTACATTTAAATATTTAATCATAAAGATACATACGTAAGCATTGTCTTCTTGCGTAGCTACACAATATTTGGTTGCTATTGACTGATTAAGCATCCATTTAGGATAAAGGAAAGTCTCTTTGCCATCATTTCTCACCTCGCCTCATCTTATTGACATAATTAATTTACCTTATTGACAGACTCCTCATGCCCCGGACGGATCATTTTTAACTGAAACTGGCCGAGAGAAAACGAGCTTCAACATTTTTAGTCAGCTAATGAAGCAGTAATGACAATGATTGTTTTCCTACTTGGAGGGAGAGTTTTTTGTGAAACTAATGACTTGTCAGCGATAATGAATTGATTCTCGGCCACCTGAATAAGCAGAGTTTTAATAAGAAGTGACAAGGACAGCGAGTCCCGGCGTAACCATCTCTTCACCATGTGAGGAAAAACCCCTTGCAATGCTTGTTTGTTTCAGTGGCGTGGGAGCAAAAAATAAAACGCCCCATTGAGATCCTCCAAGCCTCCAAGTCATAATGTGTAAGAAATGTACACCATTTGTGTCAAAGTAGAGCTACGAGGCACTTTGATTTTTTTTTTTTTTTATGCTGAAGAGTCTCAAGAATGATGATGACACACTGGGGAAAAAAAAAAAAAAAACCCTCTCTGTTCTCATCTGAGAGGAGACGAGTAAGTGACAGATACATAAATCATATGAATCAATGTCTTTCAATTGGATAGAAGTGATACCTACTATGACTCGGCTTCTCGAATAAAGCCAAGTGTCTCATTTCAAAGAAATTCCACGAATGTGGTGCTGTTGCCGAGGAGAAGAGCAGTGGTTACATTAGCACAAGGATACAGTAGTGTATAGCTGCTGATGGGTTCTTGTAAACCTCTTTAGTGCCGTTCCCCAAGTGCGACGGAGTAATATTTTTCACTCTAATACATATTTTCCAGATTCTCGAGGTGCAATTGATTGCTGTTTCTCCTGCTCGGAGGTTTTACTTTGAGATCTATTATATCCGTTCCTTTGGGCCTGAAAAGGGAGTGTTGAAATTTCCTTCAGTAGTTTAAAAAAAACAAAACATATATATATATACCACACATAAATACAGAAACCCTCCACGGACATTGTGTCAGTCAATGAAACGGCTCCATATATTGAGTGTGAACGTGTGATAAATCTCATACTGAAAGATTTTTTTTTATGTAAAGGTTTCCTAAACAGCTAAGGCTTGACAGCATCAGGAGCGTGCTGCTGTGTGAAGACAGCTCGGGAAAGAAGGCACCTTTTTAGTCATCAGTTCAGAGTCTGATATGCTGTTTGTGAGTCAAGGCGATTCCCTGAAGGCCCCACGGAGCTCTTATCTACACTTCACTTTGAAACTGATTTCTCTTTTTTGTTTGTTTTTCAAGGAACATGTTATATTGCTCTACACTGTGCTATTTAGTTTAATATTGTAAAGTTTGTTTCTGAAGATGCACTTTCACCAGTTTCTCATTTCATGTTGGAGTACGGCTAATTGTCAACTTGACTGACTTGTGTTTTTTAGCAGCCAGATCTGATATTTTGAGATCTGCTGTTTTTTTTGTACTTTGTCACCAAATGCACTCTTCACCAGGTCGTGGGGGGCAACGTTCAAATTAATTAAAACTTCAATCCCCAAACACCGTGACCTCAACAACGCTTGTCCAGTGACATTTTTGGCATTGACAGGAGGCAGTTATGACTCTATAAATCGCTTGCCTTGAAGTCTGACACTAACCTCGTCCAAAACTTCCAAACCCCTTACTTACCACCTTGCTAAATAAAAGGGCACACTACTTACTGCATTGGCAATGAATGTTGGATGTGAATTGTGAGGTGCAGAATCATCGAATATGAAACATAATTCTCATTGAGACTGGGCTGAGAAAAAAAAAAAAGAAAAGAAAAAAGCATGGCAGAAAATACCAGAGAGGAAGGATTCTGATACTACTACACCATCGTAGCTTAGCTGCTTTGCAGGATGGGTAATGCTTTACATAATGTCCCTAATCCTATGTCACACAAACTATTTGTGCTTGTGTCTTTTTGTATGAAAAACAGGTTAGAGTCAAGGGGGATAGGGGAGACGTTGTGAGCTCGACGGTGGCAGACGATAAAACGTCCTCAGCGGCAGAACCCTTGATTCTATAGAAGCAGAAATTATGAATTACTTTGCTGATTCAAATATTTTTTGTTCAGCTCACAAGTGATTGTGAATCACTTTCACCTGCTTTGGTGCAAATGAAAGTGACAACAGGTGCAACAATGGAGAGGCAACAGCAAGGCAACCCCCCAAAAAGGGGATGGTTCTACATGTGGTGGCCACAGACAATTGCTCTCTCCTTATCCTTCCTGACTGATTCTTCTGTAGTTTTGTGTTCTGCTAGTGTTCTTGTCACTACTTGTAGCACGAGGCGGTACCTGCAGCCCAATCAAGTTGCACAGGTAGTCCAGCTCCTCCAGGATGGCACATCCATACGTGCGGTTGCAAGAAGGTTTGCTGTGTCTCCCAGCACAGTCTCAATAGCAATGGAGGAGCTACCAGGAGACCGGCCTCTACACGAGGAGGTGCTGGACGGGGCCGTAGAAGGGCATCGACCCAGCGGCAGGACCGGTATCTGTTCCTTTATTCGAGGAGGAACAGCAGGAGCACTGCGAGAGCCCTACAAAATGACCTCCAGCACGCTACTGGTGTGCATGTTTCTGACCAAACTGTCAGAAACAGACTCCATGAGGGTGGCGTGAGGTGCCCGACGTCCTCTAGTGTACTCACAGCTTAGCACCGTGCAGCTCGATCGGCATTCGCCAAAGAACATCAGAATTGGCAGGTCGGCCATTGGCGCCCCCGTTCTCTTCACAGATGAGAGCAGGTTTTTCACACTGAGCACATGTGACAGGCGTGAAAGAGTCTGGAGACGGCGTGGTGAACGTTATGCTGCCTGTAACATCATCCAGCATGAGAACGGTGCGCCAACCACCGTGTTTCGGCGGACCAATCAGCATCCTGTGAGGAGCTACTGGCAGCTACAGGCGTGGTTGAGGTGTGATGTCACAAACAACAATGGCGGCTCCTGAAGAGGTTAGATGATTTAAATAGCATCAGTTCTGTCAGAACCGGAGAATATTCCTTGATTGAAAGAAGAGCAAAGAACGGCACTGAAGGCTTTTCTTGATGGAAAAGATGTCTCCGCTCTTCTCCCGTTGTATGGTTCGTTGATCTGATCGGTTGAAGTTAGACCATGATAGACAAAAGTATTTTTTGAATGTGCCTGCCCTTTTCCAAACAGTTTCCAATGACGGCTTCTCAGATGGTTCTGTGGAAAAAATAAGCTTTTAAAGAGGACGCAACACGCTGTAGCACAACTGAGCCAAGTCCTCTCAGTCACCAGTCAGGAGCTCGCACTGCCAAAAAGCTACCGACTCCTTCAGTGACGGCGGTGATTCAGTCGGTTGGGGGTCTGAAGATTTGGTGTTAAAGATGTGTTCGTGCATGTACTGCGTGGTTCATTATGCGAGTACGTGATCATTTATGACGGTCATATATTAACAGAGCGCCACGTTAGCTTGCTGTAAATGACTCTATTGGCAAAAAGTCAGAATGAAAGTTAAATATGCTGACTAAATAGCCCAGTTTACACTTGAATTGTGTGGTGTCCCAGGCCTGAAAATTGCGCTCATTCTTTTCGTTAGGCCAGCAATATACAGTACAGACCCCATGAGATATTCTGGAGGTTGCTCCAACAGGTGGGTGGGAGTCCAGAAACACTTCAGGCATGCTGGCTTATTGAGCTGTAAGAGCTTGTTGAGGCCTTTATGTTGTTGCTCGCTGTCTTTAACTTTGTTAAAGTGAGATCACGTGGTTATAATGCAAGAGCTTTACACTGATGCTCTACCAGTAGGGAACACAGTATGTCAATGCTGTCTGTAGGCCACAGTGAATTATCATTGGCTGGTCCATGTAGGACGTTTGCATTATTAACATTGTCCCATGAATTTTTTTGCATGGATGGTTTGAGTTTAATTTCACACAGCAGCATTCAAGAAACAATACAGACGTTACTGTTTCCTGCAATTACACATTGGACCTTTGGTCTGTAATTTTTCATTCTAGCTAGATGTCATTTTCATTGAATTTTTGATCACTGAAGTTTGAGTTTTAGCACCTCTTATATATCACCAGGATTCTAAACCATTGTAATATATATTCCTTCATTCACTATGAATGACAGAACAATGAAATCATTTGTAAAAATAATCATCTTTCTATATCACATCGTTCACAGTTTTTTTACCCATGTATCAGTTAAAGCTAGGGTCAGTAATGTTGAGAACTAGCAAGAGATTGCTAGATTTTAAAAATGATTCAACCTATAAACCCAGCCCAGTGTTGCCAACTCTTTTCCAATGAAAGTAGCTGCTGACTAGCTCCAAAAGTCCCTAAACCTAGAAAGAATGTCACCAAGTCATCAAGGCTGACAGTCCGTCCATTCAGGCCACTAATCAATAGTTAGTGCACTCTGCCCGAGCAATGAGTGCACGGGCAGAGTATGCAGGCAGGTAGGTAGGAATACGGGCCAATCATTTCATTTGGGTTGAATGAAATGATTGGACGGGCTGATTACAGTCCTGCGACAGCTACAGATGCCGAATTTTCTTTTCTTTTCTTTGTCAGATCATTGGATTTTACGATTGCTGTGGGCATGTAACGAGAATGTCAACAAATATAATACAAATGTTTTTTTGAGGAACACTACCAACCTTAGCTTTAAATATCCCCTCCACTCAAAAATGTGGTTTTCTTATGTTTATACCGTTAAACTGTCTGACTTTGTATCTGCAAAGTTTTTTTCACTAGAGAGGTGTTTTCACGTTAAATGTCTGTCCACTTCTGAGATTCAGATGTACTCCGAGGCGAGCTAGATTTGGTACGTTACAATTTCAAAAAGCCAATCGTACACATCGACAGGGAAACGGTCTTCCGCACAACACCGGCAAAGAAGCCTGAAACCTCCAGAGCAGAGCGGACTTGCCATACAAAGAGCGAGAGTTAGCATTAGCATAGTGAAAGTTTTGACAGCAAACATGGTAAAGTGTGCTGTTTTTTGGATGTAAACGGAGCTTCCGTTCCACTATCTACCAAACAATCCCACTAGAAATGATTGTGTGTTTCACGACCACTAATGCTGTGTTAGCCTCTGTCAGATACAAGCTAACAGACAACATAAACAAATAAAAGATAATTATAGTACACTTACCGTTATGATACGTCTGCTAGTCGTCGAGTTTGGTGTACGACAGACTCCTCGTCTGAGTCAAAAAAAGTATGGCTGAATCTCTCCGATGTTTCATCTTGACGCACGGTGCTCCTTCACTGGTCAACCGAGGCCTGATAATTGCATATTTGAATATTCATAGATCTGTAATTTCTCACAGAGGGAGAAAGAGTAGATGTGTCTCCAGCCCCTTTTCACTTTTTATTTTTACTTTTTCCACGGGAAAACCATGTTAAACAAAATCATAGCAGAGTAATTTGACGTACTTTAGGACATGCCTGCAGAGAGGAACTCATTGATATAAACCAATGGAAAAAGTTTCTAATTATTCTTGTACACTTGTTCATCATTCCAACACACGCAGAAGTACACATTTAATTCACCGGTGTCACCCCTAAAGGATTTGTGGGTTATAAACTCGTCAAACATCCTCCTCCGGTGTGTCAAGCTGTCTGCTGCAGCTTTTAAGGCAAATTAGTGTTTTTAAGTACAAAATGTAACTTTTCAGTTAATGGAATCACAAATATGAAGTTATGTCAAGAGAAGAAAAAACACAACAACACAGCACTCTCACTTCTTGACTGGAGACAGGCCGAGGGCGGCATGAATATTAAACAAACACCATTCTGTCAAACCAATGCTGTACGTGATCCTGTCTTATGTGTTGAGGTAAATACAGTGTGTCATGTATGTCGGCGTTACATTGTTTATGACATCAGCGGCTGAGGTTACTGGGTTCTGGTGTGCTTCGGGAGATTCAGAAGAGTTGCTCATGGCCGCTAATACTGATGTATGTGTGTGTGTGTGTGTGTGTGTGTGTGTGTGTGTATGTACCGAGGTGGCAGCAGGGACTCAGCATTCCCATGCACGACACGTCCTAGGGCAATCGCCACGGCGATTTACCCTCTGCTCTGTTGCCGTGGTGACTGAGTCACTAAGGAGGTGGGTGTGTGTGTGTGTGTGTGGTGGTGGCGGGGTTTTGGGGGGGCAGACAAGGACCCTTGTTACTTTAAGAAGACACCCCATCTCTCTCTCTTTTTCCTCTGCCTCATCTTCCTCTCCTCTTTCACCCACTCTCCTCTTCTCTCTGCATCTTCCTCTCATTGCTCCAACCCTGCCCTCCTTTTCTTTATCAGTTTGTCCTTCCCTTCCCTTCACAGCAGTCAGCGTTCAGAGTGCCAGTTCGTTAGTTTGACACGTATCCGCAGTCGTACACTTCCTCCCCCCCTCCCCACCCAATCTATCAGCAGTATTGTCTGTCTCAGGGTTTGTGCTGACAGATTATTGAAATTATTGTCATAATTCTAAGACAATATCATTATTGTCTCCTATTGTACAACCTCTTTGTGAGTCCGCCTCTGCATATCGGACGTGTCTGACAAAAAAGTGATAGGCTGAATAACATATAAGACACTTGGAGAGAATGCTTAATCGCGGCGGATGAAGCGTAATACACTGCTTCGTGCTTTATTAAAGGTTTTAGATTAGGGGGAGAAAAGAGAGTCTTGCTCTAAATCCTGCAGCCTTGGAAGGCTTAAGGTGTGATGGGAGAGGTATGAAAAAGCGTGCCAGTCAGTGTGCGTGCGGGATAGAGAGGAGGGAGAGTGAGATAAGATGCCAAAAATAGGACGGACGGAGCAGAGATAGATATTTAGAGAGATAGTCTTGGTGAAGATTAGTATTTAATAGGAATCTGAGCTTCCATTTAATCGTCTCTGTCTCTTGTATTTAGCTCGGAGACTATGTGTGTGTGTGTGTGTGTGTGTGTGTGTGTTTGTGTGTGAGGGGTCTGATGGAGTAGCCTCATGAAGATTTGGTGCTGACCAGTAAGTCAAGTCTATTTTATTGATATAGCCCAAATCGCAAATCTGCCTCCAGGGGGCTTTACAATCTGTGCACCCTCTTTGTCCTCAGACCCCTTGATTCATATCAGGAAAAAACTATATGCACGTATCTACAGTAGCATGAGTGTCCTCTTGTGACTTCATCATGAAAGTGAAAACTATACTTTTGAGTCCATGATGATATTTACTGATTATAATTTATTGATTTCTTCAAAGGCTATACTGTCTATCTATCAGTCCTGGAACACTAGCCTAGTATTATTTATCACTGCAGTTGGTATGTGATATAAAAGGTCCATAATAGAAACCAGACTGTACATATTATGATTTAAAACACATTATTTTACACATTTTTTGCAATTATGTGTCTTTCATTATTTTTGCAGATTCGGACTAATTGTATTAACAGGCCTTCATTTGTCCCTAGGTCTAATGTCTAATACTTCAGGTATATATGAATCAAGTGGAATACCAATTTATGTGCAAAATTATACTGTTTAAAGCAATTTGATGACTCTCCAGAACTAACAGACAAGATATGTGCTCAAATGGATGGAAGCTGCCAAAAGACTATTGAAATATTCCTAATAAAATAGATCACAGTGTTTGTTTACTGAAATAAGATGCAAATTGATAGTGTCAGAACACAAAATGACACAATTTGTATAGAAAAAAAATTCTTTTGTTGTCCTGTCAGTGTAAAAAGCTGCTTCCAAAACGGGCCAGGAAACCAACAAAAGACAACTGGGAAGGTCATTGCTTGCATGAATGGAACTCTTGAGGAGGCGTACTGACCTTGTTGTCTATCTATATGTATGTTTGGTTGCATCTACTCTCACATCAGAAGCTTTATTTAGCTTTCAATTTGTTTAAGGAGATCTATTTGTTGTTTCGCCAGCTTCTGCCACGACAGCATCCAAAACAGGGGCCTCCCTCAGCAGTTTGTTTTAGTTTATTGCAATATGAAGATAATGCAAACTATCGACACACTGTTAGGTTTTAGTTTAAAGGGGTGGACCCAAACGCAGAGAGACAGATCATTTTAACAAAAAGCGAGCTTTAATAGTAAAGCCGGTGGCAAAAATAAATCTAACAGGAAAACCAAAAACAGAGGGCACAGGCTGAGATAAAACAAAGTACAAAGGAAAAAAAACAACAAAAACTAAACTGAGAACAAAAGGAATTTAGGAACAAGTGGGCAGAGAACTGATGAATGGAGGGGCTGGATAGGGGTGGAACAGGGAATCTCAGCCGGATGGCCCGGGAGCAGGGCAGAGACTGAGTAGGGACACTCGGGCGGATGGCCCAGGGGACAGGGCAGAGCAGAGCAGGGACACTCGGGCGGATGGCCCAGGGGACAGGGCAGAGCAGAGCAGGGACACTCGGGCGGATGGCCCAAGGGCAGGGCAGAGGAGAGGCAGGTACACTTGGGCGGATGGCCCAGGGGTAGGGCAGATGCGGAGCAGGGACACTCGGGCGGGTGGCCCAAGGGCAGGGCAGAGGCGAGTCAGGTACACTCTGGCGGACGGGCCGAGGGATCTCGCTAGGCTCTCGAGATTAACTGGCTGCGAGGTGCAACATTTTGAGCTGAACTTTTATCAGACTCCCTGTTTATATTTATTCCTTATTCCAACGGATGAGGAACGGCTGATTGGTGAAGTTGAAATGAGGAGTTATCTGATATGATACCTCCTCATTTCACTACAAACACCTGAATAAGGTGACAGCTGGCTGGAGGGAAATCACCAGGAGCCTGAAAGTTCACTTCTGGCTACTGTTGGCTGTATTGTATGTCGTTTACAGTAAATATCGCAACAAAAAACCAGTGTTTTCTGTTTAACAAAAACACAAACGTTGAAAGAGAGCGAGTACTACTCACCCATCTTTTAAGTGGTTACGTCTCTAGTCTGATCTTGACTGCACAGCCGATAGGTCCGTGGTTTGTTTTATACTATGTAGCGTGACTTCCTCCTTTGCTTCCGTCATAATTACTACGCCCACTAGAGTTCAACAATATATGCAAATATGCGGCGTAATAAGCTGCTTGCACCGATTATTTCTTGGGGGGAGGACGGTTTGATAATAACACGTAGCAGCACTAACGGTCCACTGCATAACACTACGCACATCAATAAAGCCACAACACCACCATCACAAGCTTTTGAACATAAAACAATTGTGCCATCTGACCCGCAGAGTTAATGATCAAATTTACACATTAGCGGAGAATGGATTTGACACGCTGACATCATTTGGACACAGTGAAGAGAGATGACAGGGCATATTGTCTATAATTAGACTTGTCAGACTAACAAAGTGAGCGAAACAAAATAAAAGGCAACACTGTTAAAGGTTGTCATAATAAGGCTATTAGACGAGCCAATCTGCCTTTCCTCTCCCTTTGTTCATTCTGCTGATTATTATGCCACCGTAGATGGAATGGAGATGAGATGGGAGAGTGTGCAGACATTCACTAAGTTTGACATTGCCCTTCAGTTCCACAGGGAGGAAGCCTTAAATTAAGTTGCCTGAGATTCAGCCCTTTCTGTCTGAGGAGAGGTCAAGGAGTGTTAGGCAATGCTTATTCACTGGAGCAATCCTCTGTATGCCTGTTGAGCTATAAAAGAGGCACATAGTCAAATAGTGTCAGAGGAGAGGGAGGAAAAGAGGGGAGTAAAAGGGAAAGAAGGAGTAACACATAGGCATATTACATGTTAAAGGTCCCATATTATGCCCATTTTCAGGTTCATACTTGTATTTTGTGTCTCTACTAGAACATGTTTATGTGCTGTAATGTAAAAAAAAAAAACTTTATTTTCCTCATACTGTCTGCCTGAATATACCTGTATTTACCCTCTGTCTGAAACGCTCGGTTTTAGTGCATTTCAATGGAATTGCAACATAATTGCGTTGCTAGGCAACAGTTTGGGTCCATGATTACTTCCTGTCAGCTGATGTCATTCACATACACTGCAACAGGAAATAAACTGGGACACATTTAGAATGTTTATTTTTAAAACCGTGTAATGGTCTAAATATTGTATAATATGTATGACATCACAAATGGACAGAAGTCCTAACGGCCTGTTTCAAACGCATAATTTCTGAATACGGGCTTTGTGTATTTCTCTGTGGATTAAGCGTTTCGATACTTTCACCGTATTTATATAGAACTTAACCCTGCTTTATAATATAAAACACATGAAAGTCTCACTTTTTACAATATGGGACCTTTAAGTATCTGAGCTGAGGCTACATACTGTATACTCTAAGTCCTATTTTAAATAAATACTTATTTTCTCTCTCTTCTTTGGTAGCTATATCTCTCACATTTTATTTATTTTTTTGGTAACTTCAGTTGCATCTTAACCCCAACTGCTCATTACTGATATCATGTTACATTCATACATGCAACATCAACATATCAGCATACACATTTGCTTACTGCAACTCTAAATGTATATGTGGACGTTGCACGGTTGGTTGGTCTGGTTACTGGCCTGTTTCCAGGTACCACTGTTGTCAAGTGTACAATTATCCAACCCTTTGTTTTGATGTATGACTCCATTCTCAAAACCCCTACATGTACAATAATAATGTCATAGTTCCTTTTTTTATAATAGCGAAATGGTAAAGCTGCCTTATGAGCCAATCCCATCGCTGCGTAGGACTTGCGAGACAGAACCTTGTCGCCACTAACAACCTCTTATGAAACTTGAGTATGGAAGTTCATTCTTGACCTTGGAAAAATAGTAAATTTGTCAAAATAATCCGAAGACAAGGTCCACTTACCAGCTTTCTTGAGAGCCTTCAACCACAGAAGAGGGACCAAGTGTGTGCACATCCAGGCAAAGACACTCAGGTACGAGACAAAAAAATATTGAACTCAAGTTGCACAGAGGTCTTATAGCTCAAAACGTTGCGTTGAAAAGAGAAAAAAGAGAAATAAATCATCTATTTTCAGTCTTAAAGGTCCCATATAAAAAATATGTTTTTTTTTTTTTATTATAAAGCAGGCTTAAGTCCAATGTAAATACTGGGAAAGTATCGAAACGCTCAATCCGCAGGGAAAAACAAAAAGCCTGTATTCAGAAACTCTGCATTTGAAACAAGCTGTCAGGATTTCTGTCCATTTGTGATGTCACAAATATCCAATATTTAGACCCTTTACACAGATTTAAACGTAAACGTTTAAACGTGTCTCAGTTTATTCCTGGTTGCAGTTTATGTGAATGTCATCAGCTGACAGGAAGTACACATGGACCCAAGCTGTTGCCTAGCAACGCAATTCTATTGCAATTCCGTTACCATTCCGTCGAAATGCGCTAAAACGGAGCATTTCAGACCGAGGGTAAATACAGGCATATTCAGGCCAACAGTATGAGGAAAATACATTTTTTTTTTAACATTACAGCATGTAAACATGTTCTAGTAGAAACACAAAATACAAGTATGAACCTGAAAATGAGCATGATATGGGACCTTTAATCGAACTCTGGTGCGGTTTGTTTGGGCAGTTGAGAACGCAGTAATCGCACTCTGGTGTGGACCAAAACAATCGGACCGAGACTGCTCACGAGAAACTAAAACGCAGGCTGCCACTTTGTCGCCCAGCACAAAGCAGTTTACGATAAGGAAATCAAAGAATACAGAGATGTGGAATTTAAAGATAGATTGTGGCAGCTTGGAATCGGGGATAGTTGCACAATAAAGGATCGTAGGAAAAATTAGACAGCAGTGATTGAGTTCTAGGCAGCTAAACGATAGCTTCTTGCTGATATCATTCATTCATTAGCCCCGTTTGGGACTATAGCGCTATACATGTCACCCGTGTAATTATTTCAATTTTGTCTTGTATTACAAATTTTCGAAACTAATAGAAAAAAAAAAAATCGGACTCAGTGTACAGGGTTTCTGTGCATTATGAGTTTTATCTGATGACGGGTTAAAGAAACACATACAACAATATATGGACTTGGTGTGCAAAGACATTAACTGTGAAGCTTCAGTCATGTGATGGCAGGTGGTCCATCTGTTGATGTAGAGAATTTATCCTCCCAAGCAAGGTGACAGCATCAATTGTTTGTAAAAATGCCTTATAACAACCTATTTTTACGATTAACTGAAGTACCCCTAGCGATTGTGTGAATAATGACTGCTGTCTGTCAGGAGCAAAGGTCTGTCAGTAGCATGATGTTGTTTTAAAGCCTTAGTCCACATAGGGAGGAAGTCATGCAAGATGGATGGGTCGACAAAACATTAGACTTTCACACGGGAGACAGCTTTTTCTTTCCAGTTTACAGTTTTTTTTAATAATTTTAACAATGACGATGAAGGTTTCCTAACCTCAGTGTTATTTTAACCCAAACAATGTCCTTTCTGTAACCCTAACCGAGGCACTGTTGTGCCCAAACATAATCAAACCTTAACCATAGCAGTGTCAAGTCAGAAGAGTCATGTGTAGGGGCATCAGATACTGTAAGCAGGCATCTTTTATGGGTTGTTCTGGGAGAGGAAATGACAAACAATTTATAGGTTTAGTCAGGAGGACTTGTTGACCATTTTGTTTGGTATGTGTATCCTCAAGTTTCCTTGAAATGGTTATGGTACACAAAAGCTATACCTATTTTTGCCTACACAATATAATATGCTCTCACATTCTCACTCCAAACTTGTCAAATACCGACGCTTGGTCAGTGGCCCTACACGCTTCAAACTGTGATGCTCTAGATACCTCCTTTAGCGCCAATTTTGAACAACAGTATGTCAGTTTCTGCTCGTTACATGCATACAGTGTCTTTTCAAAATAAACCTCCAACGTAGGTTTACTTAGTTTTTAGGTTTTCTTGGTTAGGTTTAGGAAAAGATTGTGCATGTCGGTATTTGATGAGTTGGGAGTGAGAACGGGTCTGATGTTCTGTGTGTCCTATAGCCTGCAACATAAACTTTGGTTCTGGTTATAACCCATTGCAGTTAATTTAGTGAAATCATGTGAAATTCAGTTCTGGCTATGCTGCAATCTGGATTTGAATATACAATAGTTCACCTTGAAATGTGCTATTTTTTGTACAATTACTTGGTTTCTGGCACTTTGCAACACTGCTTGATGCCAAGTTGCTCTGAAGATAATACTAAAGGTTAGTGTTTATAATCAGATTCCAGCTCTTGCATCTGATGTCACTTTATTACAGTACCATTATTATTCATTATTGCAAATCAGTATTTTCTTAACATGTTAACCTTGGTTAAGAGAGACAGAGAGAGACAGAGCACGAACGGTAGACTGGTAATGCTGGTTATCCACACAGTTCTCATGCTCAGCGATCTTCAGATAGTCAGAGCGTGGGCTCACTAAGATGGCTTCCATGGCAACAGCAAAATTACCTGTAGGACTGTGTGTGTGTGTGTGTGTGTGTGTGTGTGAGAGAGAGAGAGAGAGAGTAATGGGCTGTTCAGATCTGCCAGGGACTCAGAATGTACACCACCTCAGCCAACACACTCTGAGACCTCAAATGAAAGCGTCATCCCTTTATTCACCCTGCTCCTACCGTCTTAATCCTCATCCAGTTAATTCATATGCCCTGTTATGAACAACTTAATCACCACTGCTGCTAAATGATTAACAGTATTGTCAAAGTGGATGACAACACATTAAACATATGCAGTCATGTCCAAACAACATTGTTAAAAAAAGAAAAAAGAGTTAATTAATTTAACATAACAAGCTGATTTAAATGAAGTGTCTTTCATTTATAACAGAAAAGAGATGCCTGAAATGAATTGTCTATTCTTGTTATTGACACACACTGAATAATTCAGTAAAGGTGTCTTTACAAAGTCTTGAATTTTCTTACTTTAGGTCTTATTTCGTCACAATGCAATACCTACCCGCTGTTTAATTACTACAGGCAGCGTTTGGAAATACAATATGTGTCATGTGCGAAAAACAACTGGGCTAGAGGTCCCTTAACAATTAGTTTTCTGGTGTCATTTTTCTTACTCTGCCTATTTATAGTTTCAGATCTTTACTAGCGGTGTTCAGAAACAGGCTGTGCTATTTTCTTTTAAACTGGTCTTTAATTCGAGTCCAAGCTGCATTCAAAGTCTGCAAAGAAAAGTCAAGAGTTTCCCAGTTACGCCTTGGATGTCGACATGACATTTACAAGTCAGAAACTTGTAATTCTGCCGTGAACATGAACATTTTTGATACTATCATTGGGGAGTAGTGCCAAAGTAGTACTTTTTTAAATACTTCATAGATTGTCTTTAAAGCTGCAACTATATTTTTATATTGACAATAGATCAAATGACTAGAATGACAGAATCCCAACTACAACAAATGAATGACAATGTTGCTCTGTGTTTGCTGGACGTGTAAAATATGCAACAATTGGCTAACAAGTTTGCCATATATACAGTATATATATAAGATGATAACATGCCAATATTTTGGTTACGGCCTGTTGACTCAAAACAGGGCCAAACAATAAATGAACGACGCTTTAAAGTTCAACCCAAATCTTTTGAGTATCAAACCTCGTGCGGAGCCAAATGGTCCATATAAATAGGAGTCAAAATTATAGCAAATAACAATAATGATGAAGGCAAGCCCCTATTTGTAGAATTTGCACGAGATAGCACATTTTTTGTTTGTAACAATCATGTGACAATCCCAGCATAAAATGATGTGGCTAATGTGTTACTTTCTTCCCATTCACTTTCTGGGTCTGCCCATCTGATCTGTGCGAAGACGGAACTGACGTCTAGGAGTCGCCAAAATCCGACAATTTCATATACACTTAAGTAGCTTAAAGTTATCTGTAAAATGAATCATCGACAAATTGCCATATTATAGTCTTACAATTTGGAATGATACCACTGAATTGGATGTACTTAAAACACGTGTATATTATGTATATTTAATGATGTAATGAAATTATGAGAAGAAAATGAAGTACACTTGGAGCAACTAAAATCATGATTGTAAATTTGAGTTTTAGTTTAACTGCCACCTCATACTGTAGTGAAACTTCCACTCTAACAATATGTAGAGATGTAACTCTTCCCCCATCAATCATACGTTCTACATGTGTGACAGTTCATGTGTGTTAAGCAAGGCTCCGGTCACTTGGGACACTCATAGAAGCACCATACAGATGCCGAGAGATCAATGGAGCCGGAGAGGCTTATAGTCCGTGTGTAGTGTGGTGCATTCTGCAACGATTTCCTGCCGCTGTTTTAATGTATCTATAGGACAGGTCGATGAGCACGCCGGGAAGAATTCTATATTTCTGCCTGATGAACTACTTAATCATCTCGGGGATGGTCGGCTGAGTGAGAAAAATCCATATCCATTTTACCTTTTGTCTTTCATTGGCCACTGCCTCTCAGGTCATCAAAAATAGACAGCGGAGTGAGCGGGAAGAGAGATGGTGGGTGAGAATGTATAGCTTCACATAGAGAACAAGTGAGAGATGAAACAAGAGAATTATATGTTGATCACAATTTACAAAAAAGTCACCCAGGGCTGTAACTCTTTATGACAGTTACACCCGTTTAATTTTGTGACACTGAGACTTGTAGAATATATCAGACTTGCACCAACGTTGACTTATGTTCTCCACCACCTTTGACTGAACCTGAAGCACTTTCATCATATTATGTGTCTACAGATTTATGATGCATCTCCTTTTAAATATTGTATTATATTACAAGAGTTAATGGTTGCTGTAATCCTCCCAATACTAGGAAGTGATTCTCAACTCAGCCACATCATCCAAGTAGTGCTCATTTTGTCAGCTACTTTTAGATAGCAAAGTTTGCTGTTTGGACTTCGGAGCCTCTTTGTTGTTGTTTCGTAATCCTCAAGTATAGTCGCGACTCAAAACCCTTGGCTACACTATAGTGATAGGTTTTGACGCTACGTCGGTTTCGCACAACTTCGATTGGTGGATGCATTTCATTGCCAATCCAGTCGCATAGCAGTTCGTAAAATAGTCACGACATTTTATGTATTGATTTGAGTACATAGACACGAATTGCAATTTTTTTGTGATTGTCAAATCAATTCATATGTAACCACGTAATTGTGAACCGGGAAGTATAAAGAGCGGCGAACGCCACACAGGGAGGCGGTCAGGTTGGTTACGGCACTTCCGGAGCTATTTTAACCCAAACCACGATCTTTTCCTAAACTTAACTAAGTAGTTCGTTGCCTAAGCCTAACCAAGTCGATCGTTTCCTAAACCTAACTAAGTAGTTTGTTGACTAAGACGAACCGAGTCAATCTTTTCCTAAACCTAACTAAGTAGTTTGTTGCCTAAGCCTAACCAGGTCGATCGTTTCCTAAACCTAACTAAGTAGTTTGTTGCCTAAGCCTAACCAAGTCGATCTTTTCCTAAACCCCAAAAAATGATGTTGCTTTTTTGTTGTCTAATATTCACATTGGAAGATGAATGGAACATTACGCCTATTGTCAACAATGCTGTTTGCAGATTTAGTCACAGTTATTGCTTAATGATGTCAATTTTGTCTCGTCCACTTCTCGACCCCATCGTGGAAATAAAAAGTGACAATTTTTGTTAATGAAATTAACTACTGTTTGTTCATATAATGTGTTATGATTATTGTTATAAAGCACTATGGATATGTGCTTATAACTATAATTATCCAGTGCTATATGCAGATTATAACACATTATAAGTATGTTTATAATGCATTATGGGCATCATAGAAAGCGTTACCAATATACTTAGAAGTTATTACGGTAGGGGAGGGATACTCACCTGTAGTTGATACCCAAGCTACCTACTGGACTCAAATTCCCAAGTTGAAACTCGTTGCCCCCCGATGTTTTACAGTGCAGTCATTAATGCCTACAGGGTAGCTATAGTGAAGGCTTCGGAGCTACGTTGTAGGCTACACATTAACACACTGCTATAAATACAGCTTAACATACAGGATTTTGACATGGGGGTTGTCTAACATATACACATGCATCGTCTATACACCATCAAACTGATTGATGTTATTCATGACCCCAGGTATAAGCGTTTAAGTGTGTCCAGGTGGCCCCTTCAAAAACCCGACTGTCAACATGATTAATCAGTAATGACTCAAAATCGTTACGCTCTCTCTAATGATGCGGCATCAAACTACCCACATGTATTTTTGAACTGGTTCGTAAAGCTGTCGTCTTATTAAAAAAAAAAGAAAAAAAAAGTAGCTTCATAAATCACTCTACAATTACAGCCCAATGCTTTTTTGAAAGGAACAGATAGGTGAAGGTAAGAACGAGAAAATAAAACGTGAAGCAGATGGAGAACGACTGATTGGCTGTAAATGATTGTGCTTTATCTTTTGTCACTAATTAGGGGTTGCTCGGGGTAATTTGCTCGCCTATTAAGCCACCCCTTTGGGATTGTGGACGAAAGCCTTACATTGTGAAGACCCTCAGAAGTCTTTTTGCATCTACTAAAACAAACAAAAAAGACAGGCCCATCCAGCAGAGCTTTCCATTAAGTGAAGTACTGCCACTGTCTGCTGTAGCGACACTTTGTCTCTCTCTACTTCTCCCTGTAATCCTCTTCGCTTCACTCCACCATGTCCTCGCCTTGTCGTTTTTCAGTCCCTCACCTTAATTTTCTCGCTACCTTCCTCTCCGTCTTTTTTTTTTTTCTCCACTTTCTTTATCATTCCGTCTCGCTTACTCTCCACTCCTTTCTCACTTTCTCACACACCTCTCACTCTTGCCTTTCCTGTGCCAAATGTCTTTTTATCGGTCTCAACAGAGTTAGTCTGTTCAGGGACCGTTCAGAGTACATATCAGTAAAGACAAGACAAAGGCAAGACAAACACCAATCTGCCTGGAATGGAGCTGGCAGGAGAGACTGTGTCATAGTTATTTTACTATTTTGTGTCGTTGTACTCCTCGTGCTCTCATTCTTTCTCTTTATCTTTGCCTCTCACTCATATATACAATGTGTGTGAGGGATTTGATAGCCTTGTTTCACCGGGGAAGAGTTTGTGTTTTGTAGGTGAATATAGATTAAGGTACTGACCTACAACATCTCAGTGTTTCTGTCTTTTTATCTGCACTCTCTCCACTGCTTTTAGGCTGACATTTTTTTACTTTTCACTCTACACAACACATTTGTCTGACAGATGTACATATTAGTTACTTGACGGAGAAAAAAAAAAGTGCATTTGGCCATGTGATATGATCATGAAATACGATGCCTTGTTGTAGATTTTACCGATAGTATATGTCGGTCAAATAAGCTCCACTTGGACATGAGAATGGTAATCATATCCTCAAAAGAAACGACTGGACATAGGTTTACATTTTTGCCAATTGTGAACCTATTCTTTCAGTCAGTGTCGAGCATTATACATCGTATGATTCCAGGGAACCTACCCTTGCTTTCTGGTGCAGTCTAAAGTCAGTTGGTCAATGGTAGCATTGATGCTACGCTAGGCTTTGGGTCAATAATGTAACACTGAAGAAGGGGCCTATTCTGATACTATAAATACATGTTAACGGTAATAATCTTTTTGTATGTATTATTAACATATTGTGACTTCATTCAAATGGTAAAAGTTGGTGGTTAAGGACAATGCAAAACTGACAAATGCACTTTATTTACAGTCTTGATGGTCTTTTAATCAGCATCAGTACTCAAATAGGTTCAACAACCTTTTAATTTTATGCCCGTCCGTGCGGTCCATTGTTATGAACGTGATATATCAGGAACGCCTGGAGGGAATTTCCTCAAATGTGGCACAAACGTCTACTTGGACTCAAGGATGAACTGATTAAAATTTAAAGTTCAAAGGTCAAGGTCACTGTGACCTCACAAGCACATTTTTTGGCCAAAACTATTTGACATCTATGGGATCTTCGGTTTTTTCTATCCCCTAAAAAGGGGGCGTGGTGGGTGGATGATGCCTACTCTGGATGACATATTGCCGGTCTGATGTTTAGGATAAAAAATGATGGTAGTGATGACATTTTTTGACAGACATGGATGGAAACTGCTACTTGACTGGCTGGCGGAAGCATACAACCGCAAGGCGGAGGCTGGACGAGTAAAGTGTTTTCCTGTTACATCAGCAGCATCTCAATCAGATTTCTATAGAACAGAGAGCTGGTTACGTAGTCTCCCCCCCCCCCCCCCATTCGCTCTGTCCCAACATTCTCCTTTTTTCTGTTCTTCTACTCTTGCTGAAAGATCGAAGGTGATTCATCTTACAGTACTATGGTTCAGCAGTTATTTGACTGGCGGATACTGTAGCAGGGTGAGAGGAGAAAGCAAAGAAGGAAGAGTTGAGGTGAGGGGGCACCACTTATTGACTTGACACTGTGTAATTGCAGCACGGTTCCCTGTACTTAAATGTTGTAGCGGCTTTGTTTAAATAATGATTGATTGGAATGAAGGGGCAGCTCTTTTAATAGTTAAACCTACAGACTTTGACTACAGGATAATATGTGATGTTACATGTCTGCATGTTTTGAACATTTTTCTGATAATGGTAATTCCAACAATGTCAGAAATAGATATGTAATTTGAAAACTGTCAATGTGTGATCTAAATTTGATGCTCATTTAAATACATACTTTTTTTAAAGCTGAAGTAGGCGAGATTGGCGCAAATATGAATAGAAAAAGTTATTTTTATAAAACGGTGACAGTAGTACATAAAACAGGTAACCTGAAAAAAATCATGTGCCTCTGTGTCCTCCGGTGCTCCTAACGGCATCTGCAAGATTTCACATACCAGAGGAAAACAAGCAGTAAGAGCTGATCTGAGGTCTGCTGTCCAGCTGCCGTCTATGAGAGCCGGCTGTCGATCACTGTAAAATGAGAAAGTTTGTGACGCGGCCGCCATTGTAAAATCTGATGAAGGAACACCAAGTTCCGGAGCACAGCCAATAGGAACGCTCTCTCAATGAAATGACCTGTGATTGGTCAAAGTCTCCCGTCACGGGCTAGATTTTCTAAAGCCTGAAAACAGAGCCATGAGGAGGTGCAGAAGTCTAGTTATCTCTCAGAACACTTGAATTACAATATGCTTAAAAGTTATTATGGAATTTTTGCCCAAAGATTAAGGTCACAAGATGTGGCTGAAAGCTCTGGAAGAAATTTAGTAAGGGACTGTTATGGGGAGGGTTTATGTCTTTCGCTTTTTTTTTGCTTTTTGCTGATGTTTTTGAGACAGCAAAAACATGGCAAAAATTGATGTTTTTATGGCTGTATTTTCTGATTTATGGAGTGATACAGAGAGATATACAAAATTCCCTCTTGACTCTAACATATCAACAAAATAAAACAATCATTTTGAACCTGGCTTTATCCAAAGCTCAGATTTCTGTTCTGGAAATGTATGGAAATTAGCACAAATTGAATAAGATAACGCCTCATTTGCATATAAAAACATACAGTCTTTGAAGACCTGTTGGGAGTTATCCAGCAAATTCCTCCAATAGTTGCGATTTCTAGCAAATACCCAGTGATCTTGAAACAGATTCAATTCGGAAAGTGTTACGTGATTGATATTGGATTGTTGCTTGAAGTGGCGGTGCTCATTGAGCCACGGATCAGTTTAAAAGGAGGAGGAGATCAATTAGCTGGGGCCTTACTGCTGACGCTATTGACTGATATGCAAACAGAGGGCATTGATTGGGCTTTGGGGGCTGCGCTGTAGCATTTTCTACCCGAAACCGCTAAGATGAACAGCACCAACCATTAGTCAAAGAGCAGTGAGCCAGTGGCAGTCGGGAAGGAGGAGGCTGGATTAGACTGATTTATTGTTGCTGATATTTGTCTTGTATTAACCATCGGGCCAAGTTAGTGTGGTCCACCTCCAATACCGTGTAAAAGCACAAGTTTGTTGATATTTAGGGCCCGGGCACCGACAAAATAGGGCCAGTGAAGGCCCTATTGAAACTGTAAGGATTATTCTGTTTCATGCAAATGAATTGCCTTTTTGAGGGGCCATGCTCAAAAAGTTGTTAAACTTGGCACACTTATCAGACGCGGTGAAAAATTTGATATTTTAAGGGTCTCGGGCTTGGGTGTTGCAAAATGGTTCGCTAGCGCCCCCTAGAAAATTGGAAAAATTGAGCCCCTCGCTCCAGTTTCACCTACATGTATGACATTTGGCAGACAGATGTAACATGTGGAGACGCATAAAAAAGCTTCTTGGAGGTATGCCCAAAATTCAACAGGAAGTCAGACATTTTGAATTTAATCTGCGATTTTCGTCCATTTTTAGCGTTTTATAGGCCATGTACTTTAACAAACTCCACCTACAGATTTAATCAGATCGACTTGGAATCATTGTCATGACCATCACTAAGACCTAAAGGATGAAAAGTTATTCAAATGGTGAGTTTATAGACTTATAGCCCCGCCCCCTACACATTAGCCACGCCCCCCTTTCATAACTAATGAACCATTTGTCGTGTGGCAGGCGTCAGTACCCCCGACGCGCGGGAAGGTGCGAGGGCTCGTTCATCGCTGCTCACAGCTTTAATTTGTATTGTTTCGCAGCAGACATCTGACTCGTGCGCTGTTTAGGAGGAGTTTGTATAAGACCTGCCTCACTCTGCCTTCAGGTCAGGGGAAATTTGAGACAAATATTAATTTCTTTTGGAGAAAAAAAAAACCCTTGTAAGTGGATAAATGTAAAGATACTTAACGTCAGCTAGAAATCTCCGCACAGCAGCTTTGACTAAAACATATCTGATTCCTTGACAGACGTTGTCCTATCTGTGGATTGTCGAGGAGATAGCGCTGTTCCTGCCAAGCCGTTGGTGCGTGTCTGAAGATAGATGAGCAAGATTTGTCATTCAGCCAGTGCACCTATAATTACACAGAGGAATTATGGCTGCACACTAAAATTACCGACTGAATAATAAGCAGAGTTGCGAACACTTGGATTCATTTCACAGGTGCTTCACACTTAACCAACAGCTAATTGGGTGTGGGACACAGTTTTCTGAACAAAGCATTTGGCTTTGAACACATCACTTGAGAGGAGATGTCTTCAGAAACGGTGAGAACTGAAAGGAGGGACAACAATATTTCCATTATCCCTTAAGGAAGGAATAAAATCAATTAATGATTAAAAGCGACTATACAGCCACGGTCCACCCACGGAGTGTTTTCACTTCTCAGGACGCAGTATACGCACAGTGTATGGAGCCTGACATCTTTCCTTGCTTCACCAGGGAACTAACACATTATGGGAAGGATTTGTCTTTCTGGTCAGCATCACAGGCACAGAGGGAAATCTGTTATGTATTGACAGATTTATAAAAGTCTTCATTTTATTTTTTGAAAACGGTGTTAGGAAGTACTGTTTCACATTGTTTCTCTTCTCTTTCCCCTTCAGTAGTCTGTAAAAACTTCTGCCTGAATTCTCTAAAAAATGTGTTTGTGCAGTCGATTTACCCATTTTAGCAGTGTTTCCCATATTTTCCACGTGAATGCATCAGTGGCCGATGCTGACTGTTACACGTTTGCCACTCGGGGAGGAGTGACTGTGTATGATGACATCAAGTGCTTCTATTTTTAATTCTACTCACATTTATTCTTCCAATTTCACTGCAGTTTGTTTTTCACTCTTTAGTCTAATCTATGCTTTCTTGTGAAATACTGTGTAGCTTGACTTTTTTTAGACCACAACAGTCTAAGAAAGAAAAATCACTGTTGAACTGAGCTGACCTCATCCAACATGCACCTTGTGATAAGGAATTTCAAGTCGATATTGCCTTGTGTTAAGGTGTCACAAGGAAGAAAGGTTGGGAACGAGTATGGAGCATAATGTATCTACTGTTGCTATGGTTACGTTCAGTTCAGTGCACTGTATGTTGCATATCAGTGGTTGTGCACGGTCTGGGGTGAATACTCGACTGATTTGCTGCAAGGTGTCATTAATTCCTGATAATGGACACCTACCAAATAGTTTCAGTGAAACCGTTCTAAATTAATGCGCCGGCTACAAGAAAAAATCTTTCCAACACTGAGTGTAACGTTAGTCTTTCAGTAGCTCCTCCTCTGAGCACCACAGGGTGGCGAATGTAACACAAAGGCTGCAACAAGTCAGTTACACTCTATGGTTCCACTGTGTACCTGAGCTGATACTATCACATAAGAGATCACCTCACACCCCATTCGCTGTTCAACTGACTACTTCAGGCTGCGGCTGACAGTAAAGCCCGGGGCCACACAGGGAACGTCAGCAGCGGAACCTGTAGTTTTTTTTATTTCGGCGTCCATGTTAACAGGTTAGAGCAGCTACACAGCCCGCGTGAACAGCAACAACAGACAGTGAAAATGATCTTTTGACAGTATATTGACAACATACCAGCGACATCTGTAGAATATGTCACGGAAATGAAAAAAGTAAAGATTTATTTTTAAATCAACATTTCCTGCTTTCATTTCAAAATAAAAGCTCTCAAGCCTTTTTTTCTTTTTCCTGTGGACAGAAGTCCTTCATTTGTTAACATGAATCTTTTATCATGAAATATGTGCAGGACAGTGTTGTAAGAACATGCAGTGACTTGCAGAGCTCCATGAATGAGTAAAGTAAGGGGATTTATTGTGGATTATTACTATTATTTACAAATTAGCACACACTTCTTAACCTTTTTCTTTCATAAATAAATATAAATGACATTTATAATGAAATGAAATGTCCATTAGGAAAGGCAAACTCTATGTAGTAAGAAAGGGCTGGCAGCAGCAGCAGAAACACTACCAGTGTGGACAACCCACGCGAGGGACATGCAGCGTTTCAGCGAGGCAGCTGGCCCAAGCGTAGCGGCGAGTCCACACAGGGGACGTTAGGAGCACGTGGCGGCTGCGGAACCTTTTTTATTTCGCTGTCTATGTTAACAGGTTAGAGCAGCCACACAGCCCGCGTGAGCAGCGCATTTCACAGCAACAACAGACAGTGAAAATTTACAAATTAGCACACGGTTCTTAACCTTTTTGTGTCTAAAATAAATCTAAATTACATTTATAATGAAATGAAATAGTCATTATGAAAGGCAAACTCTATGAAGAAAGAAAGGGCAGACCAGCAACATCAGAAACACTTCCGGTGTGGATAACCCACGCGTGGGACACGCATCAGTTCAGCAAGGCAGCCACCACGCACTGCTCACGCGGGCAGTCTGGCGCAAGCGTAACGTTACCTACGGCCTCTTATTTGTTGGTGAAACTCTTGATATTGATTTGGGGACAATGACATGGCCGGTAGCTAGCTAGTCTTGTTGTTCAACAAAATGTCACATTATATTTAGTGTTTGTTATTGACGTTGAATCTTGCTAGCGTAACGTTAGCTGTCTGGCTCGTAGCTGAGCCAAAGGTGTCTATGAGCTGAGCGGACAAGAAATATCTCTCTCTATCTCTCTCTATTCTTGTGATCACCTGTTAGGAAATCTAAAGGAATGCACGAGGGATAATATAATGGATCTGGTGCACTCCAATCCCTTCTATGATTATCACAGAAATGCTACTTGATAGATACACAATAGTTGCTTAATTTTTTCTTTTTCACATAAATACACAGACATGTCATGCACATTTTTGAAGCTGCACTTGTAGAGGAATGCATGTTATTCTAACTGCCAGTCTTCTGCTGTAACATACACATACAAAGAAGAAATGATTTGCAGTTAGCTTAACTAAAGAAAAAAGCACAGCAGAGAACGGTAAATCAACATTCAATCCCCCAAACTGTGGCAGCGTAGATAATAAAAGCGGCCACACCGCTAAAACAACACCTAGTTTTGTGTTGGTCCTTTGTGCTTCTTGTCTTCTTTTGTCATAACAATAAAAAAAACATCTTCCTCTCTTTGACTTTATCACTTGGAAAGCGATATCTGCTCTCCATTTCTGTCTGCCTCATTATCCCCCCTCCCCTTCCTCTCTCCTAACCCTTCCCGTTTTAAAAATACAGAGAACAAGTGAGGAAGAAAAGGATGTAAAATGTTCCTCCAGGGTGTTTCCTGCTTTGCTTTGGTAATGTCTCCCGCTCCTGCTGTCAGGAAGTAAGTTTGGATTTTAGCCTCCAACAAGGGATGTTAGGGCAAGGTAAATCCCCCTCTCTCTTTTTAGAAGAGAAATGGAATTCATTATTTGCAGAGATGTTGGTAGAAAACATCTCTGCAGAGACTCCCCCCCGGGGGGGGGGAGTCTCACCAACAAATTTGCAGGTTTCTTTGTGGTTATCGTCTAGAAACGACCGACCAAAAGCGTAATTTGAAATATTTTTTGGTACCAAGCATTCCAAACCTCGTCCACTAGCCCTGACCCACCCACCCACAACAGTTTGACCCCAACTTGCTCTGGTTTTCCTTTCCACTGCAAGGCAAATGATTTCCAAAGTCCTCCCCCTCAACCCCCCAACCCCCCAACCCGGTGGTGATTTAGAGAGCTAGAAAGAGCCGAGCCCGGGATGGATTGATGAAATATTGATGAAAAGCTAAGTGTGTGATTTGTAGTATGGCATCAAAGGCATCTGCTTCACTGGTGCAGTGAGGGAGAGAGGAGGGGAAGGCAGAGACAGATACAGGAAAGATACATAGATGCGTACAAACATACGCAGATGCAACATGCAGTATGCAGATGATACCGAGAGGTGGATAAAGTGCCTGACTGACGACATCATATTGCAGTATGGTATAGGAAATCTCTTTGAAACTATCAGTGTAATGATATCAGAGATATACTTCTCACCTGATCTCACTAAATTAGGATATACTGTATATTCTACTAAGACAAAATATGTTGTTTTGTGACTAGGTGTTGGATTTATTTCATATCATTGAAAAGGTAAAAGTTCCAAACAGTTTTTGTATTCCAGAAAGTGTTCGTGTAGAACCAATACTCTGCAGTCTGTTGATCACTTGGCCTCTTTTTATTGGCGTGATAAATTTCTTGTCACTCTTCATTACTTCCCTCGGCTTTCACTTGGAGTATTATTTAAAGTTGTATTAAAAGCATCATCTATCCATGTTAATGGATGGCCACAGTGGCGTAATCTTAAAGTAGACTTTTAGAGTTATACTGCACTGGCATTGCAAGGTTTTCTCTCCCTCCTAACATCCGCACCACTCCTCTCAACTAAACTCTCCATAACTTCCCCCCCACAGCAGTTACAGTGCATCCCCATGTTGACCATTGGACTGCATTATGTTAAAGTGCCCATGACTTCCACTGATCAGAACTGCTTTATCCTAGCTCATTAGATCCTTGGCTACATTAGATGAATGTTTGCTACATCAAATATAGGCTTTTTGGTGAAGTTGGGTATCTGTAATGGTACAAAGAAAACCAGAGGAAGGTTGAAGGAATACCTCACCCACAAAATGACCATTTATTTATCAATGACTCACCCCATGTTACCTTGAATTCTTGATGACATTTTCTTTTCGCCTGGCTCCACAGCAAATGGAGAATCTAAAAATGGGAAAAAAGTCTTCATGGATTGAGGTAAATGGAGTAGCGCACCTGCACGAGTGTTAGACTGTTTCTGTGGAAATGTTTTATATTGTAAACTTTCAATGAAGATGCATGTGTTTGGGGAAGTACTGAGCATACAACTGGATAAATGAGACTTGGATTATTCTGCACAAGTTGTGTGGGAGTTTACAAACGGATGTTTTGATATAGTTTCGCTGTTGTTTAACGCGGCCCCCGTTTACTTCAATTCATCAAGACTTTTCTCTTGTCTTTTGATTCTCTGTTCACTGTGGAGGCTTGAGAGAAAAACAACGTTTTCTTCAAGAAATCAAGGTAACGCGGCATGAGGAATTGATATACAAATGGTCATTTTGTGGGTGAAGTATTCCTTAAAAGACTGAAGCCTCGGTTATACTCCCAAATGGATGCGTTCGCGGACGGCTGAGGTCACCACGGATGCATAGATCTGTTTATACTGTCTTCTTGGAGGTCTCGTTCCATACATGCACAGAAGATCGCTATGCTACCTCTTGCAGCAGTCAAGGTCACGAGGGTCACAACAAATTGGCGGTACGCGGATATCTGCACAGAGCCTACACGTGCACCCTCAGATGATTAAAGTTACGTCAGGCAGACCCTTTGCATACTCGTGGACGCGGAAAGTATAACATTTGGCTTAACTGACAAAACTGAATGACAAAGACGAGAGCATACCGTTCAAGATGAGCCCACTGCACGGATGTAAGCTTCGGTCACTAATTTTAGAACAGACGAAAAAATCCATGGCAACATCAGCACAAAGTACACGCTCGTTGCTCCTCTCTTTCTTCCTCCCCTTTCTTCCTACTTTTTTCCACCCCTCCACCCCTCCGCTAACCCGTCTTTTATTCGAGCCAAATGCTAATGCAGCCAGAAGGCTCTTTGAAATTGAAATGATGTGAAAATAGAATTGCATTGGCAAATGAGCTGTGTTTGGCGGTCCCGCCGGGGCCAGCAGAGAGCCCTTTGAACGCGCCTCTCCCCCAGCGAGGAGGCCCTGTTCTGGGCCGCGGTCTCTTCGGCGTTCCCCTCCCTTTTCACGTCAGCGTGAGAGCTCCCCAGAGGAGCACAGATCAAGCTGAAGCTGATTGGGATGGAGTTTGTTTCACACATGCACACACACACACACGGATATATATATATATACATAAGCACATTTGCACATACGAACATCCTCACAACAAACTCAAAGGCATGCAGAGGTTTCCACATGCACACAAACACTCACACGCACTTGCTTGATGTTATGTACGCAGATGCATAAAGCAAGTAAGCTACAAATACACATACAGACAGTGACGCACATGTTTGAGATGTGCAGTCTGTACGTAGAAATACAATAACTCGCACTGATATGCACATTAGATTTTAAATGTAACAATAACCATGAGGATAAAATGCTGACTTTACCTTTAATTTGAATGTATCTACAGTACATCAGATGGGCAGTACAGGAATTGTAGCCCTTTTGTAATGATATTTCTGATATAAAAGAGGCTATTCAAATCTCAAGTGTTCAAATCAGAGTTTTAAAAGTTCATTCCTAACATAGAAATAGCAGTTTGACCAAAAAAAACCCAATAAAAATACCAACACACACACAAGGTCCACTAACCTTTGGAGCTTCCAACAGCAGCTCACGAGAAGAATTTCCAATGCTCTTGTTATTTTTAGGGAGCCAACATTTATAAAACAAGCAAACCTGTAGACTTCTGCTGACTCACAGTATCCTCCCTGCAGACCCGCTGCCAGGTCACCGGTTCAGCCAGCTTCTGTCGGAGGCTTTCTGTCTTGAAAACAAGAGGATCAGTCATTTCAACAAATAATGACATATGTTTGTGTTAAATGACAAAGCCCTTCGGCGGCTGATTCCTATCTGTCAGGGGGGCAAAGAAGGCAGTTGTGGGACAACAAAGTCCACAGAGGGAGGAAGTCGGGATGGATGGATGGGTCACTAACGATATCTTTCTTTCTTGTTACCTTTCTTTTAACCGTGGCCGTAATCGTTCCCTCACCTTAACCAAATGGTTATTATTACCACCATGACAACGACGGTCCACTAACCTTAATGAAGTTTAGCCCAAACCAAGGTTTCCTAACCCAAAACATAACCATAACTGTAAGACCAGATAACTGTTTTTATTTTGGAAACAGTGATTTGTAATGATTTTGGAATACACTGACAAATGATTACACTAATGTGTCATTCTGGAGGGCAATGACAAATTACATATTTTTTAAATTTGGAGGCCAAGGAGAACATTCCCCGATTTGACCATACATTTTTATTTTTTTTGAATGCTATGTCTTTTCAGCTCTCAATCCCAACTCTTCAAATACCAGCACTTGGTCACTGGCCCTCTGTGTCTGATGCAAAAAGGCACCCTTTAGTGTGTGTATGAGTTGTTCCGGGCTTTCAACTAACTCCAATGTAAACCCATCTGCTTCATTATTAGACAGTCAGAGAAATTGACATAGTACAAAGAGCGAGAAAGTCTGCATAGGGAGGAGGACGGGGTGGATGGTTGTGTCAAACAAACACAATATGTTGTCCTAGGAGACCCAGTCATGTCCTGTGTGAAACCAAGCCATTGACTTATCTGACTTTACTTTTGTTATTGCCGTTTTGTAACTTACATACTTAACTAACGCCGTGTACATAAAGAAAACAAAAAAAACGCTAGAGGGGTACGTCGTAGGGTAGAGCGTCATAGTTTGAAGCGTAGGGCCACTGACCAATGTGTTGGTCTTCATGTTTCCGACTGTGTGGGCTACGGGTCTATCACTTTTCACCTTGTATTGATGTGAACACCCTCAAACACCCTAAAAGTTATAAGTCAGCACTTACAGCTCATTGTCTCTCTGTTCAAATCCAATGTCCTGGAGTACAGGGACAAAACAATGGACTGCTTTATAGATGAAAATTGAACACATGCACGCACACACCTGTCTTGAACAGTTTCTGGAAGCTTGCCAGCATCAGAAACAAATCACCCAAAAACTTTTTGAGGAGGAATCCCATCAACGGCACACTGGTGAGGAGAAAGACAAACACACATTTACCAAAGACAGACACTCAGGAGAGAAGGAGTGGGAAAGCAGATAGATCGAGAAAGAAGGAAACCCTGAGAGACAAAGAGACAGTGAAGACACGGGTCGACCGAGACATGAAAAGAGAGAAGGGAGTGTTTAAACGTCAATGTTTTAGATGACAGCAATCCCAGCCCTAATCCCCCTGAATCTGCTCTCTGCTTTTTGACACAAAGGCACACTGCGGCGGAGTCGACTCTGAAGCGTTCCGCTTTCAAACCCCCCAAAAAAGGAATACATAAGAGCATCTCTGAGTCATGATTAATAAATGATAGAGCGTTATATAAGAGGAAGAGTAAATACTATCATCTTCAGTTAAGTATCTCGACAGAGAGAGATAACACTCAGCTCGCACGGATAATGTATTCATCTTTAATTAATAAATGATGTGCATCAATGTGCTGTGATTGGCTGTTGATCAGATGTTTACTTCCACAGTGTGTTATCTTGTTTCTTATACCCTACGATTGACACCTCACTTCTCTGTAATCCCTATTTTACCCTTCACAGTCCGTTTTCAATTCCTTCTCTTCAGCAGTCCATCCATCTATCCAGCATCTGTAACCGCTTATCCTATTTGGGGTCGCAGTGGGGCAGCTATAGCTTTATATAGTATTATTCAGGCCAGTTGTGTTGTAAAACAGACCACTCAAGAATCATGACGTTAAACAACAAAGGAGAGACATTCCTCAGTCGAAAAATAACAGCATTTGTTGTCCATTCAAATACTTCAGATAATCTCTGCCTAAGAATACCTGACAAGCTGACAAGTAATCTCTCTCCGACCAACAGTCACTGTTGGTTTATTTCAATCAGAGACCCCATGTCGAATGAACAATAATTAATTACATGGTGCACGATAAGTAGAATCGAAAGTCTTTTGGCGATTAGACTCCACCGTGACGTACTATATCAAAGTGGGCGGTGATGCCTTTAGAACACTCCGACCTGTATGGCTCTCTTCCCAGCTCTCCAAAAATCAGAATGACCAACTCAAATGTAAAATCTGTCTTTCTCTATGCTCTCTGTGAAACCTGGAAAACCACAAACACAATCACAAACAAACTGCAAGTGTTCATTAACAACTGCCTCCGATACATACTGAGGATACGGTGGCCCAGAAAAATGACAAATACAGACATGTTGAAACAGACAAACCAGGAGCGAATCAACAAAGAAATCAAAAGGGGAGAACGTGGAGATGGATCGGACATACACTCAGAAAACAAGAAACAAACATAACAAGTTGGACTACAACCCACTATGAAAAAGGAACCCGGGGAGACCAAAAACCAACTGGAGACGGTCCACGCTTCTGGCAGGAAGCAAAGACCACTGCACAGAAGAGAGTGAGGTGGTGATCCATGGTGGACGCCCTATGCTCCCAAGGGGGCCAAGAGGATTAAGAAGAAGAAGAAGAAGAAGAAGAAGAAGGGATGTCTTGATGAGATTAGGTATATTACCGCCCCCCCCACCCCAGAGCGTAGAGAGGGTCTTCCTGACCACAGTTTACCCTAACTAACCTATTTGGTGCGGTTCAAACAAATGCGTCGGCCTAAAGGAACTCTGGTACGGACCGAATCAACGGACAGGCAGGACAGTTTTCTGTGTGAAAGCAAAGCAGACCGACCACATGATGAGCGTAGATGTCGTTGACGACGTAGATGTTGTTAAACGGTAAACGGACTTGCATTTATATAGCTCCTTTCTCGTGTTCCAACCACTCAAAGTCAGGTGACGTGGTATAAAGAGCGACTAAGTCCACGTAGGAAGGAGGTCTGGGTGGATTGATAGGTCAAACAAACACAGACAAAACGCCTCTTTCTTGTCTCATATCTGTATCACTATTCATATACATGAGGATACATGAGGTCCAGTTGCAGTCTTGACTATAACACTCATAATAGATTATTCCTATGTGAGCTCTGTTCAACCGCCAGAGAAGATGAATATAAACACAAGGTCCAGTACTTGGTGGAAGCTTTTTCAGTCATGAAAGTGGAATACTCTAGTGATGGAGAGGCGTGTGAAAAATTGTTGCATTTTCATTCCGGCTTCACATCAAATGAACAAATGCATGTTTTTGACACCAATCCTGCCAAACAAAGGGAAATATGTATTCTGTTAAATGTCTCATGGGGAGATTGGATTAGAGGACAGAATGAGTGAATGAGACGGACTGAGAGATTGGATTAGACGAAGAAGAAATGAGTCACGTAAAGTGACAGAGAGAGTAAGAGACGTGAGAGGAGGAATTGTGATTGCGTGTCACCATGTGGATGAGAGTACAATCGTATGTATGAATATGTGAGCATGTGAATATGTGTGTATGGGGGGGAGGGAAAATTATGCTTGCGTGGGCGGGTGTGCGCGCACTCCTGTGTTCCCCTCGCCACATGCTGATGCCTGTCAAGTCAAGGAAACTTCAAGCAATTTCTTTCTTTAAAAAAAGAAAACAAAAAAAGGAGCTTCAACTTCACAGTCAGTGGCTGAATATGAAACGGCAGCGTTGGCCTGACACTTCACTGTCTGGTGCTGCTTCCGCTGCAGCCTCCGGCATCACGTCCTGGCCCGCCGCCCGGTATGGAAATACCCCCTCAGTCTTAATGGACATTTCATTTAATAATCAGTGATTGATCCCTGCTGGTAATGATGTATAAGCAGGAGGATTCGGGGAGATGAAGAATATTCTCAGTCAATAATTGGAAAAGGTAGAGAGCTCTGCGGAGAGACGGGCGACGGTGTTGCCAATAGCAGCGTGTCTCCTTAACTCTCCGCTTGTCAATATGGCATCTCTTTATTTGCCAGTGGCAATTAGCGCCACGGAGTCATGTTGTTGAGTTAGAGTCACATCAACCTCGCAGAGCTAATTAGACACACTTGACCTTTTTCTCTGTGAGGCTAATTTTAGAGATGGGGACTTCACTTGGAGACGAAGCTAGGACAAGGCGGTCTAAAATGTCTTCATGTGACAGACCCCTTGGATAAACACACACACCACATTTAACAGGACAACTTGGATCGATGATTTGTTTGTGCACATTCTCTCTTTTAAACACAATCAAGTGAATTTAATTCAGCGATCTTAAACTGAATTTGTATTCTGAAGTGGCATAGTTTAGCTCCGCTGTACTTTTTAAAAATCCTATAAAGCCAGAAATCAGCCCCCGGGTCCGTTGCCAGTCACCTTCACCATCTCGTCCAAGTTGCTTACCATGAAGCAGCTCTCGATTTAATCCATTGATTTTGTAGCTCGCTCATTTCTAGCTGTGAAAGACAAAGAGGAGACACTTTTGCTCAAATATACCGACAGAATAACCTTGGATCATTTGGAACTTTGTTTTTCGTTTGTTGCTTTCATCTAAATCAAACAACTATTTGCTGTGTAAAGATATAGAGGAGTATAAAGTCTACCTGAGCAGAGAATGAAGTCACTCTCCCTCTGTGTTCCAACCGACCTTGTTGTTGTCACAGAAGCGTAGCGCCCGCCCACCGGTTCCCCTCAGGTAAACACTGTTAGCTCTGTCAGCACATTTGCCCTTGTTTGCACTGTTAGCTGCTAGCTGCCGGCTCAGCCGTTGCCATGTTGAGAGCCATGCGGAGGCAATCCCTCAATCAATATGCTCTGAATTTGGAATTTATCACCTTTGAAGCTATGTTGTCTTGTTTTTTTTGTCAGTAGCCTACAAGTAGCAGCTGACTATAATTCAGTAATGTAGATTAACTTGTTAGCAGGATGGGGCACATGAGCCATTGGATGGTTTTGGTGTCTCTCTTCTCGGTTGTGTTTTTTTTTTTTTTTTTTAAATCCCTTCACTGGATTAAGGTTGAGCTTGGCTCGGGTCAGTAAACTGTATGGTCTGGTTGTGTAAATAATTCAACAGCATGCCTTTTTCCACCATACTGTAGACCTATTTTTATGGCTAATGAGCTCCTCACCATCACAGCCGTCATTGATGTTTTTTAGCCTCCTCAGGTGCATTGCAGATACAATCCCTAGAGAGCTTCTCAAATCAAACACACACACACGTACACACTCACACTCACACACACACACACACACACACACACACACACACACACACACACACACCATAAGATGTTTGAAAGTCAACCATGGTTGTGACATTTAGTGACATTTAATATTTATGAAGTGAACATGTGCTGTTTCTATTTGTGAGTTACGCTGAATGGAATTTGCACACACACGTTATCAAAGTGTCACATTGGTGCATCTGCTCTACACTGAATGCTACGTACTGTATGCATCATTGCATGCGTGTAGCGGAAATGTATGACTATGTGCACGCTAGTTTGTATCAGTCAACCATTTCTCTTAAACTTAAACTATACTATATAGTAATCGACTATTTGCTTTATCTGATACCATATTTGGGGAAACATAATACTGCCTCCTCATTGAAAAATTGTTCATATTAAACATCTGTAAAAATGTTTCCTGGCATGCAAACTTCGCCATTTTGAATCCAAAATAGGTCATCAATATGATTCGTGCAGATCCGATGAGATTTTGAGATGGGGAGGGTGTAAATGATGATGAAACTAATGCAGAACCAAAACTCACAAGCGCAAATTCCACTCGGAAACGTATAGCCGTACGCCTTCAGCAACAAGTGCTGAGGTTAGCATGAGATGAGGATTGGCATGTCACACTAAGGAAGACACGCATGCAGGTTCTCTCTCAGCTACAACAACCAATGGAGAGAGAGTTGTGTGTAATGATGGAGAAACCAAATCCAGCCAACAAACGGAAAGACGTGACGGAACCCAAAACAGTCCGGTTCGCTCCGGGCCAGTGGGCGGCGCTTGGTGTTAAGTTTGACTGTTTTCAACATGGCCTGACTTTCTCATTTTACAGCTATACAGTACACTAAAATAGGTTTCTGAGAGAAATAGGCATTACACTAACAGAATATAGATTCATATTTGATCAGTGCTGCCTAGTTCGACTGTTTGATCGGCATTTCCCGAGCCTGCTGCCTTACAATGGACAAACCTCATTTGCATAAAGTTGAGGTTGAATCATGATTATGCAAATTCAGATATGACTATGACTGGTTGGTCAACTCGCCTGATCCATCATGCAACACGCAGCCGGATCTCCTGCTCTCCATAAGAGAATGAAACTGATCTGTTGACTTCATGTACATCAACGGACGGTGTGTCGGCGTCGCTCCACCGTTGTAGGGCATGTGAATGGAATGTTAACACTTCAAGGATAAAACAATTACAGAAGTAACTGGCATTTACTTTGGCATATAGCCAATGTGGAACTAATTGAAACACTCCTCCTAATGCATACGTTTTATCTATTATTCTATTTATCTAGTACATCTCATAGCATTAATAGATGATTTTCAGTTTTATTACCTATTGTGAGTGACCTGCTGCCTTTTTGGGAAAGTGTTTGTTCAGTATTCGTACAGTGTAATACACAAGTGTTGGAAATGTTCCTTATTTTTATAATGAAAACAGTTTGCCAAAATTACCAGACAGCAAAATGTTCCCTCGGTCCACAGCAGGAGGATTGTGACACTTGAATTTCAGGCGTATCAATAAAGTCTGTCAATGTGCAGTCGGAGTAAGAGACAGTGTACCAATGACAGTGACAAGAATTTAAACTTTTTTTCGACTGATTTAGATTCTGGTTGCCTTTTAAGTTGATAAAGATACAGATATTTGTGTTATTTTACTCTAAAAGTGCAAAATATGACTCTCTGAAACAGAGGTATTTATGGTTTACAAATGGTCAACTTTAATGATTAGAAATTAAATATCTGTCTAAAATATAAGTATCAGTCATTGGCCTTCAATACCAAGTCGCATATTTTGTTTATTTAAGAATTCTTGTAGTGAGTTCTATCCCCCTTTTAAAGACATATATTTTAATGAATTATAATGAGAGCAGGGTGGTCTGCCCCCTTTGGATGTTTAATTTTATCTTTTTGTGATTGTATACTGTAGAGACACACAAGAAAGGAAAGCTATGACAGCATAAAATGAGCTGGGATTCATTTCCATTCAGTCGCATGTATACGTGGCTTTTCCGTTAATTGGTTTTGTCACCATGAAGCCCAGGGCTTCCTTTTTTTAAGATCTCCTTTACGTCATGTACACACAATAAAAAAAAATAAAAGTGGCCTTTTATGGCGTACAATAGACAGTGAATCTGGGTCTGACACCAGATGTTTGTTTGGGACATCCTTGGACTCCCATTTTCTTTTTCCCAAGCAGATTGGGTTGTAAGTTGCCTGGTGTTTTTCCAAATTGGTTGTCGAGATGGGAGACGAGCAGTAGGTGGATTGAAGGTGTCAAAATCTCCGGTTGGTTAGCAGAGTTTTGATTGAAATCAAATTATGTCTATCTAGAGAATAAAATTGATTTTAAAGTCAACAATGATGGCAACAAGGTTTATGTTTGATTTTTCTACCTGACCAAACTACTACTGTTTTAAAGGTCCCATATTATGCTTCTTTTCAGGTTCATAGTTATTTATAGTATTATAAATAATAGTATTTCTGTTTCTACTAGAACATGTTTACATGCTTTAATATTCAAGAAACACTTTATTTTCCTCATTGGTCTGCTTTAATATACCTGTATTCACCCTCCGTCTGAAACGCTCCATTTTAGCGCATTTCAATGGAATTGCAACGGAATTGCGTTGCTAGGAAAACAGCTTGGGTCCATGTTTATTTCCTGTTTGCTGATGTCATTAACATACACTGCAACCAGAAATAAACTGGGACACATTTAGAGTGTTTACGTTTAAAACTGTGAAATGGTCTAAATATTGTATATTTGTGACATCACAAAATTACAGAAATCCTGACAGCTTGTTTCAAACGCACGGTTTCTGAATATGGGCTGTGTGTATTTCTCCTTGATACTTTCACAGTATTTAAACAGCACTTAAACCTGCTTTATAATAAAAAAAGGACATGAAAATCTCACTTTTTGCAATATGAGACCTTTAAAACTAGTATTTGTCAGCACAATTTAAGTTGCTTTTGGTAAATTATAATAAAAAGACTATACATCACTCATCAATATGTCAGGATATTACATATGTATTCAGTATGTCTCCGTGACAGTCCACTTCATGTGAAAAAAATCAAGCAGAGGTGCACGTGGAAGCGTCCCATTCTGCTGCTGCTGGCCGGAGTGATGGCCTCCCTCTGTTGACAGGAGAGCTTGTCAGGAGCTCAGCAGCTGAAGCCAGGGAGAGAGCGCTCTGCACTGCTCTGGCATTTTATCACTGAACCAGAATTACAGGGCATTTTGATTTGCTTTGATAGTGTGATAATCCTTGAGATTTTCACTTCACCGCCTTGAGATTCCAGTAAAAGGCACTAAAATGTCAGCCTCAAGAGTATAGTAAAAACGTTAGACTCAGATATGGACATATCTTTGTAGTGCAAAGCACACAGTATCCAGTAATACAACGATAAATTGAAGCATTTTCTTATCATTAAAATAAAAGAGGAGCTGTAATATGAATGTTGTTGGCGTTTCAAATCGTAATAAATTCAATACATTTTACCAATCCTTATGCGGCGTTACAAAAACATATTTTCTGCTGAGTCTCGCCTCAAAGCCTGAAGTCAAAATCCATATTCCTTTCTTGTATAAGTAGGGTCACAAACTTGGGTTTAAAACCTCTACAGTTCCTGTCATGCCATATTTCACAGAGCAGTGGGTGAACACAGAGCGGGGCTGACAAGTCTCACTGCACGAGGAGAGCAGGCTCAGTTCAAAAACAGCTTGACTCCCTGACAAATGGACTGGCCACTGGCCTGTTAGCTAACAGTGTCGGCCAAAATGAGTCAGTTAACAAAAAGAAAAGAGAAAAAAAAAAGAAAAACACTTGTCTCTTTAGATGTGAGACATGCAGTCCTGACACATCCTGAGATATATGTGAAGAGACTGGTCAGTGACTACTGAACCGCTTTGGCCGAGGTTCAACCCCCAACCATGTCTGGTAGTGTAGTGAGCTGAGTCACGTCGTAACAATATCAGCAACATAATTGATGATGCCAGCAGTGTGATTATGACGGTAATAATAGTCAAATCTTTGTTGGTTACATTGAATTTTTTTCAATTATCCAATATTTTAACAACTCATCAACTGGATAAATATTGTTTTAATAGGTTAGAAATCATGAGCTAGAGGTGTCTTTTCATAACAGGGTTAAACTTGTTCTTAAAGGGGACATATCATGACCCTTTTGTCAATGCTTGTGTTCATCCATCTGGGTATCTGGAGTTCCTACTAACCCACAAACTGTGAAATAAAATAACCCAGTCAGTTTATTGTGGGCTGTCTAGATCAGAAAAACATGTGACTCAACAAGCCAATCAGACGGGGCTCCCCTTCCTATGTCACATGCAGGCTCATTAGAATATACCGCCCACAGCTCGAGAGCTATACTTTGCAAAGGCGTAGAATATTTTTTCCTTGCAAGCCAATCAGAGCAGACTGGGCTTTTTCAGGAGAGAGAAATACACACAGCCAATATTCAGAAATAAATCGTTTGAAACAAGACGTTTGGATTTCTGTCCATTTGTGATGTCACAAATATACAATATTTAGACCATTACACGTTTTCAAACGTAAACATTCTAAATGTGTCCCAGTTTATTTCCTGTTGCAGTGTATATAAATAACATAAGCTGACAGGAAGTAAACATAGACCCAAACTGTTGCCAGGCAATGCAATTCTGATGCAAATTCCGTTGAAATTCACTAAAACGGAGCATTTCAGACAGAGGGTAAATAAAGGTATATTCAAGCAGACAGTATGAGGAAAATAAAGTTTTTTTTTAACATTACAGCATGTAAACATGTTCTAGTAGAAACACAAAATACAAGTATGAACCTGAAAATGAGCATAATATGGGACCTTTAAAGAAAGAGGCGCTAAAACGGAGCGTTGTAAAATAATGTTGTTTTTTTTAACATTAAAGCATGTAAACATGTCAGTAAAAACCCTAAGTACAAGTACCTTCCTGGAAATGAGCATGATATGTCCCCTGTAAAAGGAAAATACTGAGGGGTGAATTCACAAAAAGGATTTTGTGCCTTTTGCCGCCGCTAAACGTGCATAAATGAGACATAAAAAGAAACCATGTAATTCTCGTGAAATGCAGCCCTAACTGTGCTGTCAAGCAAATAGCGTCTCGGTGCTATTTGCTTGCATTTAAATTAGGTAATATGCAGACATTTGGTGCAAAATCTGCCCCTTTTCTATGCAAATGAGCCTCATTGCAAAAAAATAGTCCAATTCATAAAGATCAGTGCTAATAGCCACACGCAGTTACAGTGAAATTATTAGTATCTTTAGATAGTTGGTGGTAACTGAAGTGCATTTATAAGGGGTGCCACACCCAGACTTTCATGGCATATTAAATCCTAAATACGGCTTCTCTCTGTCACGTTTCAATTACTTGTCGGAAGTTTTGAGAAATGTCTCTGCACCTTGTCGGTCAGGAATTGGAGCTCGCCGTCTGAACATTTCATTATTCTTTTTCTCTCTGCTGTCGTCCTGCCTATACTGTCTTCTTGGCGCATAGGCAACATTTTTTCTTTGCCACAGGGAAAATTACAATCAGATGCAAAAAAAATGACAAATTGCACTGAGGTGCACAACTTTATGTACTGTAACATCATTAGTACAATATCTTTTGTTAATTGGGCCTCGAGACGGGGCAGATAGCGGTTGATGCACAACGGAATTTTTGTCCAATATGACATTCCACTGGACACTGTTGCTGTCACAGCAGTGTTTACATCGTTATTTTGTTTTTAACAAATCAAAAACTCACAGACACAAACTATCTTCTCCCATATCACTACTTAGCGTGCATATAAGCTAAATCGAAAGGTAGCCACAGCCTCATACTAACTTGTGCACATGAACGTGGCAGGTATGCTGCGAGCTGTGTTAGCTCAATGCTTTGTGTTTCATCGTGAGAGCTTGATCCTGACAACACTGCTCTGAACACAACTTCCTTCACACCTACGGGACATTTAGAGTCAACAATGAACATGACCTGCATGTCTTTTGGACTGTGGGAGGAAACCGGAGTACCCGGAAAACAAACCATGATCTTGTTTTTCCTAAACATAACCATAACCTATATTGTTTCCGTGGTGGCGGGCACGTTATTTGAAGACATTATAATGTGCCACCACATGATGCGGTAATAGGAGGGTTGTGGTCATTTCACGTATTTCTGTGAGATCACGTTGACCGACCCACCACGGACAAAGATGTGGAGAGGTGGTTGTGTTGCTCTGGCTCTATCTATCTGGCGTGGAGAGGAGGTTGTGTTGCTCTGGCTCTATCTATCTGGCGTGGAGAGGTGGTTGTGTTGCTCTGGCTCTATCTATCTGGTGTGGAGAGGAGGTTGTGTTGCTCTGGCTCTATCTATCTGGCGTGGAGAGGAGGTCGTGTTGCTCTGGCTCAATCTATCTGGCGTGGAGAGGAGGTTGTGTTGCTCTGGCTCTATCTGGCGTGGAGAGGAGGTCGTGCTGCTCGGACTCTATCTGGCGTGGAGAGGAGGTTGTGTTGCTCTGGCTCTATCTATCTGGCGTGGAGAGGAGGTCGTGCTGCTCAGACTCTATCTATCTGGTGTGGAGAGGAGGTTGTGTTGCTCTGGCTTTATCTATCTGGCGTGGAGATGAGGTCGTGTTGCTCTGGCTCTATCTATCTATCTTGCTTGGAGAGAAAGTCGTGTTGCCCCTCTTGACACCAGTTTGGCGTCAAGAGGGGGTTTTTTTTGGTTAAGTTTTTCCTTATCCGATGAGAGGGTCGCACTGTAAAGGACAGAGGGTGTCGTATCCTGTACAGATTGTATACCTTTAACCTAACACTCTACAGTGTGTTTATTCCATAATCCAGTGCTTCATGTAGTTGCTGAGACATTAGTAACTGCCATTAACTGTTAACTGATCATGGTTTATTTACAACTTTATCCATAAACTCAATCTGTCTCCGCTAACTGTGTCTTTCATACGAGTAAATGAACCAAATGGAGAGAGGAAACACCGGAGTCAAGTGGATGTGGAAATGCCCTTGAATGCTAGTAAAGTCATTACAGTACAGTGTTTGATCTGCTGCTTTGATGTTTGACTAAAGCATGTCCCGGGCCTAATGCTCCCACACTCACATCTTACCGGCAAGGACGTTTGACTAATAACCCGCTCTGTAAGACCTTGGCCAAGATGTCTGCTGCTAGTCTCCTCTTTGATAAGTCAGAAACTTGATTGCAGGGCAAATCTGGTCTTTAACCCATGCTGTTTACCCCTAATGCAGCATGCTGTTTTTAGTAGATGAATGGCTCTGAAAAATAGAAAAAGAAAGCAAAGGACTCATGACATTTATTTGTTTCATTTTTTTTTTCTCCTTTCTTGCTGATTTGCACACTAGTCACACATCTTCGCTCATGTCCTCCCCTCCCGGGCCTTTCGCCGCTTTTGAATTGACTCACTGACATTGACAGTGTGGGTGTTTGTTTCGTCAGCAAGCGGTAGAAGGAGAGAGAGAACAGTGAAGGAATGTAAGAATTAAATGATTAGTACAAGGAAAGGAGGAGGCGTATAGGAATAATGTGAGTAGATGAAATGGGTGGCAGGAGGGAGAAGCAGAGAAAAAGAAGGTGAGAGGGATATTAGAGTGGGTGTGGAAGTCTTTAGGTCTCGAATGCATCATGTCTCGGCTTGTTTTACAGCTTAGGCACGCTTGACCTGTCACTGTTTGTGTTTGCGGGAGGATATTCTGGGATACTTAAAGGAATAGTTCACCCACAAAATGACCATTTGTATATCAATTACTCACCCTGTCACCCTGAACTCCTGAAGAAAACTTTGTTTTTCTCTCATGCCTCCGCGGTTAACAGAATCAAAAAATGGAGAAAAGTCTTGATGAATTGAAGTAAATGTGGGCCACGTTTCACAACAGCAAAACTATATCAAACCATCCGTTTAAAAAGAATAATCTAAGTCTCATTTATCCAGTTGTATGCTCACTACTTCCCAAACACATGCATATCCACTCAAACTTTACTATTTAAAACCGCCCGCGCAGGTAGTGAAGCGGACAACATTCATTTTTCAATTAAATCGTGCAAATAGTGATAGTGTGCACCAAATTTGGCATGAGGATTGCCGAGGGGTCGCTTAGCAAATATAAACGATTGGCCACTTGAAAATCCAAGATAGCGGCCATTTTTCGAGATGGCCGCCAAATTGACCTGCCGATAATAATTTATCTCATAGAAATTAATCTACTTGATCGATTTGAGTGATCTTGGTGTCAAATTATATGTTTTCTGGCATGCGGGATCTAATTTTGATAGTTTTAAAAAAATGTAACTGCAATATGTCGGCCATTTTTCAAGATGGCTGTCAAATTTACCAATGCATGTGCTTGGTCAATTTGAATATGTGATGTAGAGTTATATGTTTTCTTGTATACTTGATTTAATTTTTTACAGCTTTTACATCCTTCAATAAGTTTTTTCTTACTTTCTGGATGTCCACTGAGTCTTTGCTTTGCGGTTTTTGCGGCTTGAGAGTCCACAGTTCCAATTCTAGCACCTGGTGTTGGGATATGGAGCTTGTCATATTCTTGCTTATCTGGTCTTTCAGGAAAGGAACCTTTAGACTATTGATTCAACTACTCGACCAAGTAGATGAATTTCTGTGAGAGAAACCATTATGGGCAGGTCAATTTGGCGGCCATGTTGAAAAATGGCCATCATCTTGGTTTTTCAAGTGGCCAATTGTTCATATTTGCTAAGCATCCCCTCGGGAACCATCATGCCAAATGTGGTGCTTGCATGATTTTTCCACTCTCCGCTCCGCTAAGGGGACAGCCCATTACTCCAAACCCCTAGTAGTCCAAAAGATGTCCCATTGAACCGAAAGCCCGTTTGTGTGATGCTATGCTATCTGTTAAATAGAGTTTATGTGCTTGCCTAGTTCTATTCAAAGGGTTTCTTATCTTTAGAAAGTCTTTAAAAAGAAAAATAAATCAGGTAATGCAAAAGAAGGAAGGTGTTATATAATCAGGGTAGTCTGGGTCACCTTATATTCAACAGAGCACTTTTCAAGTGCAGTATACAACGTCTTGAGACGGTGTTATATGTATGTCTGTGCTTGTGTTCATTCTTTAATTATTTTCCCATATGGGTTGTCTTGTTTGAAACAAGGTCTGAGCGCAGGTCTCGCCCACGTTACTGCACTGACATCCACACAGATCAGCATTTATTAGTAGTCTCCTGGAGGATATTTCTTTTTCCCTTGATGTTTGCTTTTATGGACATAAAATCAGATGCTCTTTACTCTCATTTATAAAACACCATTTTCTTTTCACGTTTAGTTCCGTTCCGCTGACGGGGTTGAACCGAATAATTCTCAATCCTATCTCTGTCTCTTCTGCCTAATCTTTCATGATCATGCTACAGGCAAACAGCCTGATGATGATGATGATCTGGAATATTAATGCATCATTTTCTCCTCCACACACTCCCCCTTTTTAGGATTGCATAATCTTATGATCTATGTTAGGACACATTTTTCCATTTACATGACATATTTTAGTCATTTCCCAGACACCTCATACGCACTTTGTTCCGCAGTCTGGATAAATGGCAGCATTATTCAGTTCTCTCATGCACAACTGTTTAGATGGTTTCACAGAAGCCTCTCTTAAGAACGATTTGGCAGCAAACAATTCCGTACAGCAAAACAGTGTGTTTTGGGGCCAATGTGGTGAAAGAAAGTAAGAAATGCAGGGTAATTAAAGTGGTTTAAGAGCTACTTTACGTTTGTTAGCCTGAGACCACTCAAGGTCAAGGTTAGGGAAAGATTCTGGCCGTGGTTAAAAGATACCAATGTTTGTAGGAGATGGCAGGGATGCAAATAGCCGCCTCCTCTATCAAAGTAACACACTTTGTATGCCCAGCCATCCACCCACACCTCCTCCCTGAGGCCTTTTCTGATGTCGGAATTGTAACTTTTCAAAGCAGACAATCCACCGAGCACTTCAGGTGTACGGAGGTGAGAAAGTAGGCGAGATTTGCACTTCTCTCTCTCAATCTCTTTATTTTCCGTTCTTCACACAACCACTCCTGCCACTTCCTGTGTGTACACACAAGTGCAACACCACGAATGACTCCGAGGAGACACATTTTTTTTGCCGTTACACGTATAGCCAAACATTTCTTTCTATACAAACCTGTTTATTTCACAATGTCGCACCACTTCTGCCTTTGCTATTGAGAGATCAGTCATGCACAACAACTGTAAGACGTTGCTCGTAGTGGTCATACTGTATGGCGTTTTAAAGGTCCCATATCATGCTCATTTTCAGGTTCATACTTGTATTTTGTGTTTCTACTAGAACATGTTTACATGCTTTTATGTTAAAAAAAACACATCATTTTCCTCGTACTGTCTGCCTGAATATACCTGTATTTACCCTCTGTCTGAAACGCTCCGTTTTAGTGAATTTCAACGGAATGCGTTGCAAGGCAACAGCTTGGGTCCATGTGTACTTCCTGTCAGCTGATGTTATTCACATACACCGCAACAGGTACAATTAAAATTGTGTAATGGTCTAAATATTGTATATTTGTGACATCACAAATGGACATGAATCCTAACGGCTTGTCTCAAACGCACAATTTCTGATTACGGGCTGTGTGTGTTTTTCCATATATTGAGCTTGAGTTTTGATAGTTTAACAGTATTTATAAAGCACTTAAACCTGCTTTATAATATAAAAGACATAAAAATATCACTTTTTACAATATGGGACCTTTAAAACAGAGGATAAATACAGGCATTTTCAGGTCGACAGTATGAGGAAAATAAAGTGTTTTTTTTAACATTACAGCATGTAAACATGTTCTAGTAGAAACACCAAATTCAAGTATGATCCTGAAAATGAGCATTATATGGGACCTTTAATTCAAACCGTGGACCCGATGAATATATTCATTTGTTTACATCGATGCACCGCGGCAGAGTGTCGGAGAGTGAAACAGTCTCCAGTGAGTCCTGATGGGTGAGAGTGGGAGGTACAGCATGAGAACACAAAGAGACAGATGGACAGACAGAAAACAAGTGAAAGAAAGACACGGTGCATCGATTGAGTTCTATTTCAACCCCTACTGGGTTTTTCCATAGATACACCATATGAGGAAACCAGTGCTCATTTGTCTTTCTTTCTTATACTGACGCAAGTACTGTTAAGGCACGAGCCCCATCACCACACTTCCATAAAGCCGAGTCCCCGTGCTCACTCACCGCTCAGTCCCCGTTAATTCCTCTCATCAGAGGGTTGGCTGAAGTGCATTAGACTCCCAGTTGTACCTCTGGGAATGGATTCCGTATTCATAGTTTACAGCCTTTAGGGATTTTTATCCAAGGTCAGTAGTAGATTACCTATTTGGCTCATTGAGCCGTGCGCTCTGTTAGATCCCCCTTTTTTTTTTTTTTAATGTGCATCGGTGATTGATTAAGCCGCTGTGTTTCTATGCTGCTGCGGACCTTGACTGATGCATACGGAGAGCAATATGTATGTATGCTTAGCTCTTGTGCTGAATGTGCGATCGATGCATAGACTCCCCTCGCAATAATTACCTCATCCAGGAGAGGGGGAATGCCTGAGGGTTGAGAGAGAGAGAGAGAGAGAGAGAGAGAGAGAGAGAGAGAGAGAGAGAGAGAGAGAGAGAGAGAGAGAGAGAGAGAGAGAGAGAGAGAGAGAGAGAGAGAGAGAGAGAGAGAGAGAGAGAGAGTATTATCCTTGCTTCCCGGCTGGCTTTTTGAGTCATGGATTGTTACAGAGTGTCAGAGAGTGTGAAGCTCCTCTTCATCAGTCTCCAATCAATGTTGATGGTGGAGAGAGGGTTCTGCGAGGGTAGAAGAGAGAAAGAGAGATGGACACTAAGAGAAAACAAGCAACTGCAAAAGACAAAAGACAGACAGGGACTATAGATTGTAGACCGAGAGACTGCGTTATATTTGCTCAAGTGAATAATGGTTAGAAGTAGGACACAGATAGGAAAATAGACGTGTGCTGTTTTAGATTCTTTTATAGGCATCAAAGGGGAAATTCAGTTTTATACAATTGGGGTGTTTTTGTAGCTTTCACTCTTGTTGTTAACAGCATACTCCCAGAGGTAATTACAGATATCTGGGAACATGGCTACCTCATTATGAAGACGTTTAATGCCGCAAGAAATGTGAGCTGGCAGGTTTTAAACTGAAACTTACTGTAATTGGAAGAGAAATATGTTAAAACTATTACCCAAACTGTTCATATGAGTTTACAGACTGACCTGGTTTACGTCTGACCTATAGTCTCATAGCCAGACCTACCTCCACACTTCGTTTCAACGCTCTGCCAGTGCCGGAGAAAGGTCTGGCTGAACCCATGATAATTGCACTCTAAGGGGAAAAAAAATGCTCTGGGTTGTATTTCTTTAAACCAATCACAGTTGTCTCAAGTGGTGCTAAGCCCAGGATGCAGCGACGGTGCCCTTGCAAAAATAGTGGAATATGAGACTTTTTTCCATAACTGGCTAGCAAACATGTAAGAACATTGCATGTTAGCTCTTCTGAACATATTCTTTGTATATCTTTACAACCATTCACAGAATGAACCAAGCGAGCCTGCCTTGTTGCATTATCCACATCTTGGTCATTTTCAGTGTGAAGGTTGCTGGCTCGGAGGTTATTAATGCTGTTTCACGTAGCGACAGGGATTTTGAAAACGTAAACATCTGAATAATGGAAGGGGAAACTGCCGGCCAATGGCGGGCCAATGGGGGGTCAATGGGGGGTCAATGGCGGGCCAATGGCAGGCTTATACGCACAGTCTATATCCTACCTTTGACCTAATTCACTTACCATGGTTGTGTATCAGCTTTCCTGTCCGATGAGAGATTATTGTTGTCATTTCAAATGTGCTTATTGTTCCTTTTATTTATTTTTTTACCACCTGTCATAGTCTGATCTCAGAAATAGCTATGATGAGTACAGCGTTATCATAACTGATAGAAATATGGCCAAAACTACAAAAAAAAACAAGAATTTCTCTACTCAGTTGGCCATGCTATTAGTTTTGCTGCCTCCTATATCAAAGTAACACGCCTTGTATGCCCAGCCATCCACCCACACCTCCTCCCTGAGGCTTTTTCTGATGTCGGAATTGTAACTTTTCAAAGCAGACAATCCACCGAGCACTTCAGGTGTACGGAGGTGAGAAAGTAGGCGAGATGTGCACGTCTCTCTCAATCTCCCTTTTTTTTCACACAACTACTTGTGCCACTTCCTGTGTCTACACATGAGCACAACACCATGAATGGCTTCTAGGAGACACATTTTTCACATTAGACGTATATAGTCGGACATTTCTTCCTATACAAACCTGTTTATTTCACAATGTCACACTACTGAAAAATCAGATATACACAACAACTGTAGTGGTCATACTGTATGGCATTTTAATCAAACACAAAAGCAATGCTGTCATTTTTTCTGGAATTCTTGGACTAATAACTTGGAGTAGAAATACAACAGAACTAGAGGACAACATTTATCAGGACAATACTTTTGATTTAATTAATCTCACTTGATAAGAAACTCCTTCAGCAATACTATGATCAATTATAATCTCAAACATGTTGTGTCAGAAAATCTACTTTTGCAATGCCTATAAAGTTCAGGTTTGTTGACACTTTCATAGAGGTGTTATTATATGTTTTAGCATTGAGTTAGTGGGGATCTTGTACTCGACTGCATTCTGATATTGTCCCCCCTCATGTTTGTAAATGGAAAATCAAACTCCTTGTAAATAAAATAACTTAATATACCAATAAAATCTGGTATCTTAGACATATTGAAGTTGATACCTGGCTGTCCTTACCGTAATGCATGAGATAATATTACACTCTAAGAAAAAAATCCATAGAAAAACAGACAATGTCCTGGCAGAAAATTACCAGGACATTTTCTTCAAGCCTAAAATGGAAATTTCTGTTGATTTACAGGACGTCCTCCGTACCATTCACGGACACTTCTGTTAATCCTAAAACGGAAAATTCTGTAGATTTACACTACATCCTCCGTACCTAGCCAAATAGCAGGCCCAACCTTTACATTCTGGAGGGAAAACAGACACTAACTTTAGCATTAGTACGTTACCTATCGGTCTCTGTGGACCGCCTGAGGCTAAAACTGGGGCTAACTCTACCTGACGTCCACTGAAGTCTAAAATATAAGCTTTGGTTAAACGTAAATTACGATCCCAAACTTCCGTTAGTCTCAAATTGAGTCAGCAAAATATTCCTGGCGTATCTGGTAACATTAACGGTCAACAACAGCTGAACTAAACAACAAAACAGCTTTCCAACTAAAACGATACTGAGCTAACGTTAAGTCCTCAACATAAATCATTTTGGTCAGACATTAATTGTTGATCTTTTACCACAGAAGTGAAAAAATTTTCTCGAAATTTGAACTAAACTTTGCCGTGTGGTCTCTGCCTCTTCTAACTTTCGCGCTAGCAGAGGTTCTTGTTCCCACAATGCAATGCGTATTTAAAAATATGGGGAAAAACTCCTGTGAAAAATCGATACAGAAAATTCCTTCATATTAACACGGTACATTGGCCCGTATTTTTACGGACTTTTCTTAGAGTGTAGGAACAGCTGGCAGCCTTAAAGTGGCAGTAGGCAGTACGTTTTTGGCATTATTGGGCAAAAATTCCATAATAACCTTTTGGCATATTGTAATTCAAGCACTCTGAGAGATAACTAGACTTCTGCACCTCATCAGACTGTTCGGGTTTTAGCTTTTTGGGTGTTGAAAAAATAGAACTGTTTGATGCAATAAAGCAATTAACAAGATTTTCCCTCCAAATCTGACCTCACTCCAGTCTTTTACAGTCTTGTTTTTTTTAATTTAATTTTCGTTCCTTTCTTTTAGTAATTGGAGCATGAAAGCTTACTCTTTAAATAGTAGTTTGACGAAAGGATCTTAACACAGTCCACTTAGTATTTGCTTTTTTCCTTGACAATAACCTGAATAAACATCTGGAACAGATGAACAAAGCTGCTCAACACTATCAACTGGAAAAGGGGTCAAAGTCACCAACCACGGGGTCAGGAGTGGAAGGCTATGCAGAGAATGAGAGGACTTTCACATCTGATGCCAGGGACCGTCTTTGAACAGATGCGCCAGGGGTTACGTTCTTCCCCTTATTGAACGACCACCTGTTGTCACTTGACCAAAGTTCCATTTGATCCATGAAACATTGAGATGGAGATCATGGGTGAGGGAAATAGAAAAAAAACCCGGACAAAACCAGTGCAGAGCGGTAAAAAAAAACACAGATGGAAAGAGATGAAAAATTTCAAGTTCCTAATCACTGATCAGAGCTGATGCCAGCTGAGACCTCACCAGTGGCGCACACACACACACACACACACACACACACACACACACACACACACACACACACACACACACACACATATGCTCACAGTGACAGGTAGGGTAGTGCAGGTCAGTGTCGGGGCCTCCTTGTCACTGGGCAGTTTTGAATTGACACCTGATTGGTGTATGATGTCTCTCTCTCTCTCCACAGTATGTATGTGTATTCATGAGTGTGTCTGTCTGTCAGTGTGTGTGTGTGTGTGTGTGTGTGTGTGTGTGTGATAGGAGCTGTCATGCAGCTGTCATGTCTGCTCTGATCCCCACTAACCCTCAGTCAAACAACATGCCACTGTAATAGCAGTCCAGAGAGCAGCCACATCAATCACATTCTCTCTGATTCTTTTTATTCTCAAAGGGTTTCAAGTTGCCCAAAGCTCACTGCAATCTCAAACTTGTTGTTGTTGTTGTTGTACCTCTATTTGTGTTCTGTGTTTCTTTGTAGGCCATTTATGTTACACGGGCAGTGGTTTGCAAATTGTTTTCAATAGACAGTTGAATATAGTATTGAAAAGAAGTTATTTCATAGTTGAAGAACCTTTCAAACTCCTAATTCATTACTAATTGCAATTAAACAAAAAGAAGATATCAGCAATGCCAATAAAAAAAAAATGCTAAATTTGTTTTTTGGGGGGGTTAAAAACTTGATTTAGATAGCAAACAACAACTGTCAGTTTACTGTAGTTGTCTGAGTTCCAGAGACGTTTAGATTCTATGCCAAGGAGCACTGAAGTTGTTGAGAAGGCTCATGGTGGAACGCCATTTTACTACGACACTTACTAGACTAAGTACCATGTTTTTATTGATGCACTATAATATTAAATTGAAACATTCTATTTAAAGGTCCCATATTATAAATGTGTGAGATTTTCATGTTTTTTTTATTATAAAGCAGCCTTAAGTCCTATATAGATACTGTGAAAGTATGGAAACACTCAATCCACAGGGAGATAAACACAGCCCGTATTCAGAAACTCTGCATTTGAAACAAGCTGTCAGGATTTCTGTCCATTGTGATGTCACAAATATACAATATTTAGACCCTTTACACAGATTTAAACGTAAACAATCTAAATGTGTCCCAGTTGATTCCTCATTGCAGTGTATGTGACTGTCATCAGCTGACAGGAAGTACACAAGGACCCAATCTGTTGCCTAGCAACGCAATTCTATTGCAATTCCGGCGAAATATACTAAAACGGAGCGTGTCAGACGGAGGGTAAATACAAGCATATTCAGGCAGACAGTATGAGGAAAATAAAGATTTTTTTTAACATTACAGCATGTAAACATGTTCTAGGAGAAAGGCAAAATACAAGTATGAACCTGAAAATGAGCATGATATGGGACCTTTAATGTAATATTGCATAACATTTACCCCCAAAATGTATCACTTGTCATCAGGATTTTTTTTGTTTTATTAAAAGTTGGAGATTTTAAGAGGTTGATAGCAATAAGATAAAAAAAAGAATGGCATTATTTAATGTGTGTTGTATGTTGAAGTATTAGCACAGAACCTTGTATCACTCAACTCAGTGTGTCCTAAAATGCTAACATGAATCTCTCACAACATCCGTGTATATTGCTGTGACATCTTTCCATGCAGTAGTATACTTCATAAACAGGTAACACATCCCTAGACAAGTGGACGCTCTGTGTTTCTTAGACGTTTCACATTTTAAAAAAGAAGCGATTCTTTTGTCTATGTGCTTATTCAGCACATAGAAAGCACAAGTCAGCTCTTGCTTATCAAATTGCTTGTCAAATTCACAAAGAGGAGCTGGGGAGACCGCTGTAGGACAGAGTGATACGCGGAGAGCCGGCTTCCTCTTTAAAGTCACGGGAGAGAAATGGTTATGCCCTTAAAATAAACCACCAGCATGTTGAATGATGGAGGAATTATTATGACTCATCAATACGAGCGTCTGACTAAAAAGCATCTCGGTCCTTCGGTGTGATTCATCTCCCGTTATCGATTCCATAAACAGATATGTTCAAACCGACGCAGTCACTGAAGCCTTTATTGAATTGTTCTCCTGTTACACAGAGACACTTTTCCACATTAACCTTATTCACATAATGTGCATTGCGACATGTATCATGTTGAAAATGACTATATCAAGCTATGCTATGTTCTATCACTTATATGATGTCAAATGGAATTGAAGTAGACGGGCATAAAACTGCTGACTATTTGGTGCCTTGGCTAATTAAGGTAGTTGGAAAGGATTGGAGATAGATGGCTATTTGAAGCCCTGTGGCATCACATGTTGTGGATGTTATTGCTCTATGTGCGTGTGTGCGAGTGTGTGTGTGTGAAGGCTTAAGGACTGCCAGTATGCTATTCTATTTTCAGTCTCATGCACCCTGCTAGCATACATCCTCTACTTCCAGACTGCATGCTTTCAGATCTGTTATGTAGTTTCTGTGTGTACCTCTTTGTGTGTGTGCGTGTGTGTTTGTCTGTGTTTAAGATAGCATGTGTTTATGTCTCTGTATGTACAAAAAAAATGGTATTAAAATGACAATTTGTTGGTTTTAATAAAGAAGCAGCTGACCACTTCCCCTGTCAAACTATTCCATCAGGTACTTAAACGCTATCGAGTTCAATTATTTTGCAAAAAAACCAAAAAAACAGTGCATGACGAAATAGTTCGACATTCTGGGAAATACGCTCATTTGCTGTCTTGCGGAGAGTTAGATGAGAAGATATAGATGCAGCCCGTCCTTTCTTACCAAGTCGTCAACTACGGCAGCTTGGTCGCTGGCACCTTTGTGTCAAACTATGACACTCTACGAGGCCGTAGTTATGGCAGGAGTAAAGGAGAGAGTCAGCTGACGTAGTATATAGAGCAAAAGAGTCAAAGGAAAGCACGGGACTTTCACCCAGGAAACCCGCTGGCTGTGTCCCGCGTGAAACCAAAAGTCAACATTAACCTATTTTAAGTTACCTATGTTACTTTACATAATGTTATGCAACTTACTTATAAGCTACATCGCATACGTAATGTCGCATACTTATTTTTAACCCAAACGAAAACATTTTCCAAGACCTAACCAAATAGTTTTGTTGACTTAAGCCTCGTCCACACTGGGAACGTCAGGAGCGTGTGGCGGCTGCGTTACCTGTTGTTTTTTTATTTCGGCGTTCATGTTAGAGCAGCCACTGCGTGGTCAGCGTGTGTCAGCTGCGTCTCCTAGAGATTAAAGATCTTGCCTATTTTTGATGCGAGCTGCGCGGTTCACAACAACAGACAGTGAAAGTGATCTATTGACTGTATATTAACATCATACCAGCAACATTACTACAGTTTCAATGTCTAGACATCTGTAGAATATATTACGGAGATGAAAAAAAGTAAAGACTTATTTTTAAATCAACGCTTCCTGCTTTTATTTCAAAATAAAAGCCCTAAAGCATTTTTTTTTCTATGGACAGAAGTCCTTCATTTGTTAACACAAGGCTTTTATTCTGAAATATGTTGCCGGACAGTGTTGTAGAACATGCAGTGACTTGCAGAGCTCCATGAATGAATATAGTATGGGGTTTTAATTGTAGATTATTACTATTATTTACAAATTATCACACGTTTCTTAACCTCTCTGTCTAAAATAAATATAAATGACATTTACAATGAAATGAAATGGCCCTTATGAAAGGCAAACTTTATGTAGAAAGAAAGGGCTGACAGCAACAGCTGACAAGCAGCTGGTGTGAACACCCGACGCGTGAATCACGAAGCCGCCACGCGACGCAGCCAAATCTACTTACCAGCACCTCCAAACCTCACTAATTTTATTTTGGGGACTGTGACTTCCTTCAGTTGGCTAACTGTTTTTCCTTATTCCCAGTTTATGTTGCTAAGCAAACTGGCTGTAGCCTTATATTTACTGTGCACACATCTGTAACTCCTATACTCACGTATTTCCCAAAATGTTGAACTATTTGTCATGAAAATGTTCTGATGTAGTCTATGCTTCACACCAGCACCCCTGCAGCGAAATCTATGAATGACATTGATTGTGCGCGTTTGTGTGTGTGTGTATTTTTAGGCCCGCACACAGTTAAAACACTGAAAATACAACAGGGGGAGTTTGTCAGATATGCTTCTGTTGAGTGCTCTGCTCTTAAAAATGCTGCATCGTTTACAGCCTCTGCTTCTTTTTCTCTGCTACAGTGATCATTTCCAAATGTTAACATAATGTTTCTATGTGTTTAATATATGCTACTGTATGCACTGTTTCAAAGAGGTTTATGTCTTTTGATCCTAAGAGGTTTATCCTCAGTTAAGTCTTCATTTCCAACAGAGAACTAATACTTTTTCGCCTCTTTTTTTTTTTTTTTAAAGTCCCTCTTTTCTTGCTCCTTAACCTTCTTAAATGAACTCCTAAATTCCTAGAATGAACATGTGAAGTGGACTTTGTGGTAATGTTTACCCAGTCTCCTTGTCAGTGTGAAGTTTTTTTTTTTCCAAAAAAAAGGGGCTATAGAAAGACATGAATTATTGACATACTTTCTTATCTTTTGAGAGCATCTTTTGAAAGCTGTGTGTGTTCTTGATCACCATGTTTTCCTCCATCTTCTCCTTCTTGGTCCTATAGGTCCCCTTACAAAGAAACACACTGATGATTTAGGTGATAGTGACCGCACGGACGACGAAGGTATTTTTTCCCCCCCCGATGCCAAACTGCATGACAAGGGAAACCAAACTTACCCTTTCTCCTCCAATTTTTATCTTCTTTGATTTTCTTACATTTCTTGTCCTTTTTTTGAAAGTGATGGACATTTTCTTTTTGCTCTTTACTCGTAAACTCTTTTTGGGCTGGATGTGTTTTGTCCTTTTCAGCTTGATGTCTAAAGTTTACATGTTTACCACCATTCTTTGATATTAATACTGTTAACATAGATTCTCTGCTTGGATTTGCTGTTTCCTTTTACTTTCCTTTTTCTATGTTGCATCCCACCAGCAGATCAAGTTACTATTAACCCTTCAGCCAGCTCTTAACACATTTTTGCATGTTTTTTTTTTTTCTTTTAATTCGTGTCGTATTAAAAATCAGATCATGTTCAAAAGATCAACTACTGGCTAACTGGCTTTCACCTATACTAACAGACCTGTTCACATTTTTGGGGCGTCAAACCAACAACCTTACATACACGATGAGTCAAAAAACAAGATGAAAATACCGGACAAAATCAGTGGAATCATCTCTCACAGCCATGGTTGCTGCAGGGACTTGAGGGTTGTCATCACTCCTGGCATGGTTTCCTCTCCTACAGGGCAAAGTCTGAGCTAATTTACACACCAGTATGTGAAGCTAACTGTCTGGTCAAACACCCACAGTGGCTGTTCAGAACCTAAGTCCCAAGCTGCCAAATTGCTTGTTTTGTATCTACATGTAAATGTGGATTGGCTACCAGACACGACAGACTTGGCAATAATGTAAATTAGCCGGCATTTGGGTGGAAGCTATTAGGACATTACTGTGATTATGGTTTCAAGTGATCATCTGGACTCTCTATTTAAATGCTTTATGAAGAACACACAATCAAAACAGAGCATACATACTCAGTTTTATATTGCATGGTAATTGCGCTGGCTCACTCATATGGCTTCTGTCAATCCCACGATTTTCAAATTTTGAGGACTGCTTACACGACAGATTGCAAATAAAAACAAAATTTGCGAGCATCTTTAACAGACAAAGCTGCTCTGGAGGCAGAAATAATCTTATTTGTTGAGTTAAAATGTCCACAGAACCAGAGTTTCTCTGAGTAACAGACTGAAGCCGCGAGGGATAAAGCTATTACCAAGTCTGATCATGCTATAGTAACATACTGCAATGATGACATAAGCCTACAGTTGTAGTATCCCCATAGACCATACATAAGAAGTGGACGTAGTCAACCAGACATTGGTTTGTGGACTGCTGTTTTGAAGCCTTGAGTTCAGCCGTCGCCATCTTGGTTTTTTTTGCAACCAGAAGTGACATGAGAGGGTGGAGCTAAGTACAACCGAACGCTGAATAAGACGTTTTCAGGCAACCAAAATGGTTGTAATGAACTTTCATGAACTAAAAACACACACGGTGAAAGGGGTTAAACTTCTAAGACAAGGACTATTTCTTAGCCCGGACAATGCTAAAGCATACCCTGCTTTGTGGACTATTTGACTCTAAAAGGGACCATGATATGAATTAGAATAAGGTTTATTTTGCCAAGTATATACATACATGGAATTTGACTGTTTTTTTTTTTTTTTTAAGCTCTCTCAATGTACTTACAATATAAATAACAAAATAAAAGAATACAACAATGAACAATTGCAAGACATAAAAAATCCTATATCATCCATTTCATAAGACGTAAATGTGGCTCATCAAGTCCTTGTTGAATGCGAAGGCCAGTTTACTGCTACTGCACTTTATTCAACTTAAAGGTTAACTTCTGTATTTTTCAACGTATACTCTATTTTCCCATGTTTTTGTGGACAACGCTTTTTAAAATTGGTCCAGTATTGGGGAAGAACCCTGCAGCTAGCAGTCGCTAAACGGGCTGTAATGTTATCTCTCGGGACAATTCCACACCGTCGATGTATGTACGTCCATTAATTATAAGTGTCTGACAACATCAGAGTTTGTAGAGTTAGAGTACAGAAAGTGTAGCTTAGTGTTAATCTAAAGTATTTTTAGTGTCATGGCTGAATATTTAGTTATTTCAACAATGTGGATGCGAAGGCAAGATTTCAAAACAAGACTTCTCCGAGCGAGACTTGGTTAGACCAGCGACTGTATATAAGAAGTGGACGTAGTCACCCTGACGTCACCCATTGGTTTTTGGACTGCCGTTTTACAGCCTTGAGTTTGGCATTTTGGCCATCGCCATCTTGTTTTTTTTGCAACCAGAAGGGACACAAGAGGGTGGAGCTAAGTACAATACTTGAAACTAGCTATTGAGACCATAAACTCATGTTTACAATATTTACCGAGGTAATAAATCAAATGAGAAGTAGGCTCATTTTCTCATAAACTTCTAAACAATCAGACTTCTTTCAGCAAACCAGAGGAGTCGCCCCCTACTGGCTGTTTGAAAGAATGCAAGTTTGAGGCACTTCAGCATTGGCTTCACTTCTCAGCCCCAGAGGTAGCCCATTGGTTATCCCCCCTTCTGTTCCAATAACATCATTCACAAAGGTTTAAATAAATAATCTTTCATCTTGTTCATCATTTACTTAAGTACAAATACAAATACAAGTACTTAAAAGTCCGGTGTTTAGGATTTATTCCATTGATCTATTCTATCCTACTAGCATAAATGGAACATAATATTCATAATCATGTTTTCATTAGTGTTTAATCACCTGAAACTAAGAATCGTGTTTTGGTTAAGTATGACTGGATAGATTCAAAGTATCGGTGCCGTGCAGTACAGTATGTAACCACATACAGTATTCAAGACATGTTAATTCAGCCTGGTCTCACCAAATGCCATATGAATAACCTGCCAATTTGTTAATATTTCATATCGTGTGTTATTGCTACGCATTTTTTTGCGATGGAAGTCAGGTGATGAAGTATAAAGAGAGAGATCGTCTGCGTAGGGAGGAGGACGGGGTGGTTGGCGATGGTGTTCGTGTCCTGTGAGAAACCAAAAGTGAACCGTTGACTTTATTTAAATTGACTACTTACGCATGCAACTTATTTTACCTATAACAAACATAATTATTTCAACCCAAACCATGATCTTTTCCTAAACCTAACCAAGTAATTTTGTTTTTAATTCACAACATTAACCACGTGTTTCAAACTGTGACTGTGCGTCCGTATGTGATGGTTGACTATTTAACTTACATACGTAACTTAATTTATGTAACAAACGTCCTTATTTTAAGCCTAACCATGACATTTTCCTAAACCTAGCCAAGTAGCATGTGTTGCCTAAATACAACCAAATAGATTTGTTTGAATTCACAATGTTAACCACGTGTTTAAAACTGCGACTGTGCATCCGTATGTGCTGAGTTTGGAATGAGACCGGCGTTAAATAATACGTGAAAATGCGTGGCACGACAGGTGAAATGTCCTTAAAAGTGGCGTGATAGTTATACGCCTACCCGTGAGATCACATTGGTTAGTTACCTCATATACCCATTGGACTCCACTAAACGTTTGGAACTAAAACAATGTTATCTCTTCTGCACACAATGACTGTAAAGCCTGAAACAAAGGTAAAATGCAATAAAAAAAAAATACATTAACATTCCCCCACATACTGTTGCTGCTTTGAAGGCGTTTAATCCTAGATGAGTACTGGGCATATACTGATGAAAAGGAATACTAAAGGGAATCAGTGGATACCCGACAAAAGATTATAGGACAAAAAACTTTGCAATTGCTCCGCTATAGATATTTAAATTAAATGCTGTTTGAGCGCTAAGACAGTGTGCTGGAAATCCATTAATCTCAATAATACAAAAAAAAAAACGAACCTTTGCCTGGTTGCCATAAACAAGCTGTCCTTTGAAAAATCATATTAGGAATAAAATGTCCTTGATAAAAACCCTGAGATAGAGTCGTATCCCCTTAAGGCTGCTGAGTGCAACTTTAATGGCAGGCAGAAAGTCTTAATAAGGCACCTCTACTGTATAATGTGACGAAGTAAACAGCAATTACATCCAAATAAGACTCACAACCATCCGGATCCCTTTGATCTGTGCCATTGCGCTGCTTTTTTTTCCTGGGAGCTCACACCCAGATGCACACACGCACACACACACACACACACACACATACCAATAAGATTAGAGAGAGTCACACAGATCTATTCAAAGAAATCCCAGCAAGCTTCAAGTATTATCTTGAAAAAGGATGCAGGGCAGACAACTAATCCAGTTTAATATAGAGGCAAATATGCTCGAGGACACACAGATACACACACACACACACACACACAGTCAGACACTCTGTTACCCTATCCGGATCAGCTCGGATCCCCCCCTCGAGTGATTCTTGATGCTCTTGACCACTGACCTCTCGTCGCCTCGTAGAGCCAAACTCAATGAGGACATCCCCTAACCTCCCCACCCTCTCCCACTCAGCAAATCTTGGATTTTTACAATCTCTTTATACTCAATAAAGCTGGTGTTTGTAATCCTTTTGTGCTGGGAATAGAGATGTAAACAGGAAAGTCCCCGAGAGCTGAGGATTTGTTAGAAGCTCTGTTTCTTTTTTTTTCTTTTTTTTTTTTTCTTTTACAGCGGATATTGCTGGAGTGGCTAAGAGTGGGTTATACAGAAGTGGAGATGTCGCAAACTACGGTATCTACAAGGCTCATATAAGGCCCCCTGGTACCCTATATAAAAGTATTATATGGCAATACCTGTGAGATATTAATCTTCCCATACGCTATGGATTTATTATTTGGAGTGTGAAGGGCACAAGGATAAAGATTTTTTGTGACAGCATGAGGGACAATCCTGTACCCAAGGAAAAGGATGATAAAAGATGAACTGTGAAATGCGTTACCGTGTTGCATGCAGGTGACATTTCAGGTTCAAGTGAGACATTCTCTATACCACAACTCACCATCGTACAGATGAAAATGCACTAATTCAATTCAAATTAGCAATAACATGGACGAATAAAGCCCACCCGTAATGACAGGTAAAAGAAAATGCAAAAACTAAACTACCGATGTGAAACCACAGAACAGTATGAGCTTAGTGCGGAGAAGCCACATGATTTAGCAATTCTAGTGTAATGTTAAAGGGTAACTTCACTATTTTTCACCCTATTTTGCCATGTTTTGTGTGACTAATGGAGACACAATTTTTTAAAATTGGTTGAGTATTGAGGGAGAACGCTGCAGGCAGCAGCCGATAAAAGAGCTGTAATGTAATTGCTTGGGGCAATTCCACACTGTCAATGTATGTCCACTTAAAGGGCTTGTTGCTGTCACTGACAGGCTCCGATTGTTATTATAAGTGTCTGACAGCATTACGGAGAAATGCCAAACTCAAGGCTTCAAAATGGTAGTCCACAAACCAATGGGTGACGTCAGGTTGACTACGTCCACTTCTTACACACAGTCTCTGGTCTAACCAAGTCTTGCTTGGAGAAGTCTTGTTTTGAAATCTTGCCTCGCGTCCACTTTGTTGACATAACTAAATATTCAGCCATGACACTGACAATCTTTTAGATAACAATAAGCTACACTTTCTGTACTGTAACTCTACAAACTCTGATGTTGTCAGACACTTATAATTAGTGGACGTACATTGACGGTGTGGAATTGTCCCTGAGAGATTACATTACAGCCCGTTTAGTGACTGCTGGCTGCAGGTTCTTCCCCAATACTGGACCAATTTTTAAAAAGCGTTGTCCCTATTGTACACTTAGACACAAAAACGTGGGAAAATAAAGTCTAGGTTGAAAAATACAGAAGTTAACCTTTAAGCCGCATAAAGTGCATTAGCAAGTATACTGGTCTTTGCATTCAACACGGACTTGATGAGCCACATTCACGTCTTATGAAATGGATGATATAGGAATTGATGTCTTGCAAATTGTTCATGTCATGACTAAAGTTAGCTCAAGTTCTTAAATCGCAGTCAGTTTCGCTAAAGGGATTTAATTATGTACCATAAAGCCCTACTTTATCTATTATATTTGGATTTAATTACCTTCGGGTAATTATGGTAATTCCATCAACATGAACTCGGCCTAAGAAAGGACAGTAATTACTCTCCAGTTCGCAATAGGTCACTTGTCTGGACAGGGCTCCAGACTAACTTTTTACATTGGTTGTACTGGTGTGGCTAACTTTTTCATTTAGGTGCACCAGCACATAATTTAGGTGCACACACAATTTTTCACTGCGCCCTTTTGCTGCCACAATAACACATTTTAAGCATTTTGTCAGTTCCCATAGGCCTACACTAGGGATGTCACAATAAAAGAAATGTAACAGTCAATATCAATGCCAGCGAAATTCCAGATTCTCAATACCAATTTGATACCATGGTAAAAAACCAAGAGTAAAACAATAAATCCCATCAACATACTCTCCTCCTTTAGTTCAACGGTAATAAACAGGTCATTATTCCTTCTTTATTATCTATTTTATATTGCTGTGAAAACATATCCTTCAAACCACATATATTTTACAAGATTACATTTGAACACATCATGATAACATTAGAATTTTACCTTTGTCCTCATTTTTACTGAACAGTTCCTGAACGCATCATAATCTAAATCAATGGCACCTCCCGTTAACAAGCTCTCGTCCTGAGAATTTCAACATGCATTTGTTGTTCGCTATGTAGCATTATCGGGAAAAATAAAATAGGGTGAGTCCCCTGGACGCGTCTATAGTGAGTTTACTATGTGTCCCAAACAGTCTACCTACGGTACCGTCAGGTATCCACGTGTTTACATATTACGTAGGAATCAGAGTAGCGTAATGTATTGCGTGCGTAGTGAGTGAGCGGTTGAGTGATAGAGAAAGAGATGTGCTATGAGCAGATCAGCTGTTTGGCGATCATCAAATGTACAGTGTCACACACTTACATGCCCACACACACTTCTGCGCCTCTGATCAGGATTAGGCGTCCTACCGAGGACTGGGGAGACAGACCGGTGCTCCGCCGATGATGGCAGTCTGGGCTGAGCCGCTCAGGGCCGGGGACAGGTGTAAAGCCTTGTCCACACTGGGAATGTCAGGAGCGCGTGGTGGCTGCGTTACCTGTTGTTTTTTATTGTTGATTCGAGGTCTCACCTGTTTTTGACACGAGCCGCACGCGGTTCACATCAACAACAGACAGTGAAGGTGATCTATTAACTGTATATTAACATCATACCAGCAACATTACTACAGTTTCGATGTCACGGAGTTAAAAAAAAAAGTAAAGACTTAATTTTAAATCAATACTTCCTGCTTTCATTTCAAAATAAAAACCCTAAAACGTTTTTTTTTTCTATGGACAGAACTCCATCATTTGTTAACACAAGGCTTTTATTCTGAAATATGTGCAGGAGAGTGATGTGGAACATGCAGTGACTTGGAGAGCTCCATGAATAATTAATGGGTGGGGTTTAAATCAACACTTCCTACTTTCATTTCAAATTAAAAGCCCTGAAGCATTTTTTCTGTGGACAGAATTCTTCATTTGTTAACACAAGGCTTTTATTCTGAAATATATGCTGGACAGTGTTGTAGAACATGCAGTGACTTGGAGAGCTCCATGAATAAATATAGTACGGGTTTTAATGTGGATTATTACTATTATTTACAAATAACCACACGTTTCTTAACCTTTCTCTGTCTAAAATAAATATAAATGATATTTATAATGAAATGAAACGGCCATTATGAAAGGCAAACTCGCCGCCATGCGCTCTTGACATTCCCAGTGTTGATGAGGCATGACGGGCACCGCAGCATTTTTTTGACATAAAAACAATCACTAGTTCTCTTCTTTTTTAATTACTGGTATGTTTTATGGTTGTGATGTCTCTTGACGTGAAGTACAGGGTCTCATATTCGACTAAAATAGTGGCACTCCGGAGCCCTGCAGTATAATATAAAATAGGTCATTTTAAACTTTGGAAATGAACGAACAATCTCGTCTCACGACAAGTCCTTGAATGTTTTTGTTATTAACAGCAACATAACAGCTCAAATACACATTATATGTTATGATGACATGCAATGCAGTCAAAGCAAATTATGGTAAAATAATATAATTAGCCCCAAAATGTAATGCGAAGCAAATATTCAGTTGCATATGGCTGAAGTAAATATGCCATCAAATCTGCATGTCATTACATGTTCGTACTTACGCCGTCTTACACAGTCCAGCGGACACGCTCTCTAATGACTTACGCCAGCACAGTCGCACTGATTACACAGAAGCATTTCATCTGGAAGCGTTTGAATTGGCGTTCACCACCAGCCCCTCACTTTGTTTCCTGTTGCTTTTACAGAGAGTCCCTGTGGCTTCACTCCCTGCAGCAAAAAGCTGAGGCCAGGATAGAAAAAAAAAAAAAACTCTGCTCCTTGTGTCTGCTGTTGGTTTGATAAGTCCTCTACACCGGCAGAGGGAGAGGTTACAGAAGTTGTTGCAACAGCCCAAGGGCATCTCTCCGGGTTTGCTCAGAGAAATCTAAAGCACCTGAATCTCTTTGATCATAACCTCATCCTCGAGGAAGCAATGATCTACTCCATGTTGGCATGGTACCTATCCTCTGACTCACCCACACCCCATCCCTGGAAAGATTGAGTGGTCGAATCACTACGAGATTGCATCTCATTTTCAGCTCTTCTCAGAGGAAGCTTTCATCTAGCTGCTCGCTATGAAAAAAACAACAAAAAAAAAACAACCTGGAGGACAGTTGGATGTCCCCGCCTGTTTCCAAACCCCTTTATTGAAAATCATTTAAAGTTACTTTAAACAAAATAAATAAAAGGGCATATTAATATTAAAAATAATCATACAAATACCCCCAAATTCACCATAATCTCACTTCACGCAAAGAGGATGATATTTGCAAGATAACATTTGCAATCAGGTGAATAAGGATTAATTGATAAATTAGAGGAATCGGAGAGACAGGTTTCAAGTCTCGCTGTGGCAGCAAATGAAGGTCGCCAGGAAACCATACTGAGAGCAAGCTGGATTGCATAAACTTGTACAGTGTTTTCAATATACACCGGGACCTGTTTCAGCCAGTAAATGCAGGTAAATCCATCAAATGCTCTAACATTGCCAAGACAATTTTATCCTAACCTCACCTCATTACCACTGACCTTCAGCACTGAACAAAAAGAGGCAGCCGTGCTGGATGTATCCCGCTGCAGCAGAAATTAATATATTCATGTAATACTTGAGAGCATATATATATATATACACATATAGAGGAAACAGTGAAATATCATACAGCTCCTGTAGAGTATACAGATTTGAGAAATCCAATGAGATATCATCCATATTGCTTTAAAGAAAAATACATGATATATATATACATGAAGATTAGATCGCAGCATCCTCCTTCTCCTCCTCCTCCTCCTCCTCCTCATCATCATAACCATAGTTGTCCTTATTATTAATATGATCATCCTCATGGGATGTCATCATCTTCATCGTCAACATCATCTTTACTGTTGTAGCCGTCACCATCCTTTGCATCAGCTTCATCATCACCATTGGTTGGCTGCTATCATCAACATCATCTTCAGTTGTATGGTAGTTTATGGCTTTATGGCCATCATTACCGTTGTGGTTGCCATGAGCAATGCTCATCAACATCATTATCAATGTCATGGGTTGTCAGCAGCAGCAGCATTCAGTGGCCCTCGATGTCTGATAGCTATGCAACGAGGCACCCTATGAGAGACACCGGGCTTTCAACTAACTCCAATGTAAACCCACCGGCGTTATTATTAGACGTCAGAGCAACTGACGTAGTATAAAGAAAGAGAAAGTGTGCGTAGGGCGGGTGGGAGGGGACTTTCTCCCAGGAGAGCGCTGTTGTGCCATATGAAACCAAGTCAACTTTGACGTATTTTACTGTAATTAGGTAACTTCTGTAATGACAGTTGTAAACCACCATCTTTTCCTAAACCTAACCTAAGTACAGTAGTTTTGTTGTGTAAGTAAACCTAAAAAATAATTTATAAAAAAAGGAAATTATTCAATTTATTTTAGAAATTACATTTATTTTGAGAAGAGACTGTATGCATGTAATGAGCGGAAACTGACACGCCGTCAATGACACGTTCACAACTGTCACTGGAGGGGAACCTAGAGTGTCATAATTTGAAGCTTAGGGCCACTGACCAAACAGAGGTGTTTGGGAGTGAGAATGTGTTGCATCATCATTATCATCATCATCGTCACCATCATCAACATCACCACCACCACTACTATCATCATTATCATCATCGTCATCATCACTGTCATCGTCGTCGTAATCATCATCATCGTCATCGTCATCATCATCATCACTGTCATCATCATCATCACTGTCATCATCATCATCATCATAATCATCATCACTGTCATCGTCATCACTGTCATCATCATCATCATCACTGTCATCATCATCATCATCATCATCACTGTCATCATCATCATCATCATCATCACTGTCATCGTCATCACTGTCATCATCCCTGTCATCATCATCATCATCGTAGTCATCGTCATCACTGTCATCATCATCACTGTCATCGTCATCATCGTCACAGTCATCGTCATCATCATCATCATCATTATCGTCACTGTCATCGTCATTGTCGTCATCATCATCCTCATCATCATCATCATCATCCTCATCACTGTCATCGTCATCGTCGTCATCACTGTCATCGTCATCATCGTCATCATCATCATCATCGTCATCGTCATCATCACTGTCATTGTCATTGTCATCATCATTGTCATCGTCGCCATCGTCATCACTGTCATCACTGTCATCGTCATCACTGTCATCGTCATCACTGTCATCACTGTCATCGTCATCACTGTCATCACTGTCATCGTCATCACTGTCATCGTCATCACTGTCATCACTGTCATCACTGTCATCGTCATCATAACTGTCACCGTCGTCACTGTCATCGTCATCATCGTCATCGTCATCACTGTCATCGTCATCACTGTCATCGTCATCATCATCATCGTCATCACTGTCATCGTCATCATAACTGTCATCGTCGTCATCACTGTCATTGTCATCATCATCAACGTCATCACCATAATCCTATTCATCATCATCATATGGTTGTTGATTGATATCAACATCATCTTCATTGACATGCTAATGATTTGTGCTTTTTGTCTTCCCTCAACTCCTTTTGCCAAGTTACACACATATCTGCACTGTGAGGTACACACACACACACACACACACTCCTGCCCATAATCCCCTGACCTTTTTTGTCAGGAGTTTCTGGAAGCCTTCCAGAGTAGAGTTATGATGTGGCCACTGCCTGCTGCGACAGAGGGAGCAGAACAACTAGCAGAAAAACACTCCAAAGGACAGAGGATGATAGAAGTGATGTAATGAGCTCTGCACCGAGAGAAACGGAGGAAAGGACAAACATAGCACGCACGCAAACACACAAGACAAGGAGACGGCATTTTACCTCGACGTGCCTCATATTCATTTCCTGCTCGATTTTTTTGTTTTCTTTTACCCCATTTCCTTTTGCCAATTGAGTTTTTTTTTTTTCAAGTCTATTTTATATTCTCTGTTGGGGAGAAAACTATTTCTGCAGTTGCCCAACATACAGACACTAGACTGTAATATTCACTTCCTCCCTCTAATTTCTGCTGCATAATGTCCTGTTTCTTGGGGAATGTATTGTCTTTTCATCTTTAATCATGCACAAGGAAGGTATAGTGGGGGGGAAACACACCAATTTTTTTTCTTATTATTTTAATACAGTCTTTTAAAAATATAACACACTGTTTCATCAAAGGAACCATACTGGTGCATTATTTACAGTAGAGTACATTAAAGCATAATTGAGCCACCTTCATAAGCAGTGTTTGTTACTGTGATTAAGTTCCTTCAGAGTTGAAGTTTTTCCCTTAGGTGTATACATTAATATGTCCACCCCCCTGGGTTGTGAGCACTTTAAACACACACACACACACTGTAGGAGCATTCTCTCGTCTCAGAGGTAACGCTTCTCTATTTTCTTGCTTGGTTAATTTTTAATTCCGCATAGACTCACTGATCTCTCCCCGGACCCCGAGTCCCTCAGTGGTAAAAACATCAGTGGGATAAACGATGTGTGTGCTGCTGCTGTATGTACTGATGGAGATAGTTAAGGAAGCAAGATGAAAAAAGCATCATCTCTGAGATGCAGAAGATGAAAGTGAAAACCTTGTTTTGAAACGTGGGTTTCAAAACCGTTAGATCACTCCCAAGTCTTCTCATCCTTTTTGCCAGAACCACGTCGAGGAAAGGCTAAAGCCTTACAATACAAGCCCCCTCTCCGTTCTCCCTTCTCTAATCAGCCAGATGTAACACATTTTAATACGGCTAATTCCGCCGCTAACAGCAGGCTCACCATTCTCCTCTCCTTGACCTCATATTTCACAGATGCAACACATTCAGAGAAAAAAATATTCCCGTGTTAATAGAAAACACGCCTCCCGCTTTGTTGCAATAAATAAAAGTCATTCCAGTGTTTTATTTAGCTACTGTCTTATTGCACTGTGATTTATGGAAATGATTGAGGTGCAATTTTAAAGCTGAATCAACATCCTGTCCTTCACTTTTAACAAAACATGCATTCATTTATTTATATTCACAAAGTCAAGGCGAACATTTTCCTATACAGCTAAACAACTATGACGTGTTAACTTGAATTCAAATCAAAGTTTTAATAAAGCTTTTTTTTTATTAAAAAATGTCCAACCTAATACGCCATTTTTTTTTTATTATTAGATTTTCTTCCATTATTATTAATCGCACCGGTTTTACCTCAACACGGTGTGACAGTGTAGATTGCCACTCTTGCATGTTGACAGTTCATCGCCCCGGAGGAAAATTAAAACCCGGCACTTTAAATATCCTGTTTCATTAACACCTATGCAGGATTTAAAATAGGTTAATAAATAAATAAAAAAAAAATTCCAATCACCACAAACATGTCACGGCCTTCATGTCGAAAAAAAAAAAAAAAATGAATGGTTTGACGCCTCAAACTAACAAGGTCTCCGTGTTAAAAAAAGCCAGTGTGCCAAGATTACTCAGACAAAAAAAAAAAAAGAAAAAGAAAATTCAAGAGGTGGCCCAAAGCCCCCTAAAGTATTGAAATTTCATCTCTGGCTGTCACCTTCAATCTGTCATCTAATCAGTCCTTCTGCCTTCTCCACCTCCTCCTCCTCCTCCTCTTCTTCCTCTCCCCCCCTCTGCTCCAGACATCAGGGAGAGTGGAAGCCCCAAGCCGGTGATGGTTTTCATCCATGGGGGCTCCTACATGGAAGGAACAGGGAATATGTTTGACGGCAGCATCCTGGCCAGCTATGGAAATGTGATTGTCATAACTGTCAACTACCGGCTGGGCGTCCTAGGTAAGGAACCTGCTGTACTGTGTGATACACAACCACTGTTGTCAGATTGTTGTTTTTCTTTCTTTCTTTCTTTGCATCAATCTCTTTTGGTAATTCCATGTGCTGTTGCTGGTATTTTCCAATGACTTTATAGCTTAGCATGAACACCTTCTTCCTTTCCTTGTTCCTTCCGTCCATGTTGGTGATTCCATGTGCTGCTGCTGCTGCTGGTGATATCCCAGAGAGCTCTGATTCTGATTCTGTATCAGAAATCTGGGCTCCTCGCTTGGTTTCATTGGTGTTTTATGCTTGTTAATAACAGGTTCAAACTGGTTTCTGCAGCTAAAACCTGCTCTTTGTCGGTTACAGTTCAGACATTTCTATCTAAAGGCTTGGATTTGAATCGTTGTGAGGTCTTTGGTTGTGATTTGTCCTTTTGTTACTGAGGTTTTTTACTTTCTGTTGAGCAGTTTATCATATAATACTGTCTATTGTTATACTGTGAAGCTATTGTTTGAAATATTGTGGGAATAATGCGTCATACCAACCCAATTTACCTTGAAAAAGAAACACCATGCGAGCATTTGTCCGATGTTTAAGGCATACTAACATGATGTCGTTGTCATGTATCACGTATCTGAGCTTTCATTTTGATGATGTATACAGAACTTGACATACTTCATATCCATATCTGGGCTACATCAGAATTTTTTTTGGCGCATAACGTGTTCCCGTACTGATACATGCGTGTGTTGAAACTGACACGTCTATCGCAGAGCTGACACTTGGACTCCGGATTTGGCCCAGTTACCACGCTTTGCGCATCTACTCGTCTACCCGTCTCCTTTCTTACACTTTAATCTACCGTGGCAACATCTCCTCTGATCTGCAGTCCCTTCTTCTTCTTCTTCTTTTTTTCATTTTCCTCCTCATCTATCTTATCTTTTCTCATCAGTCTAATGCCTGATTCCTTTTTCTCCTGTGTATGGATGTCACAGCCTTACCCCAGAGGGCAGGTAGATATTGCGACACATGACGGAAACTAAAGGTTCGCTGCCTCCGTCCTTAATGAGATTGTGCTGTCATTTGTTTGGATGGAAGGAGCTGATTCCATTTCCACGTTGTTTTGGTTCCTGGGCTTTTTTTCCTCTCTATCTTATTAAACCATAGCAGAATAAAGATATAGGGCAATATCCGCCTTTCACTCAACTAGAATACTGTTCGTCTGGGGGCATTTATGTGTGTGCACATATTGGTGTGTGTGCACATATTGGTGTGTGTCGACATATTGGTGTGTGTGCACATATTGGTGTGTGTGCGTGTGTGTATGAAGAATGAGCATGAAGGCTTAAAGGTGATTCTTTGAGATGTTTATAGCAGACATAGAACATGACGCACAACATTAATGTTCTCTGCAGGTGGTCTGCATTGTCTCTGTATGTTCTCTCATCACTTATTCAGGCCCTGGTCTCTTTGACATGACTTATCAGTGAAAAGCTTAATGTTTTATTGCATATAGTCTGATGAAATACTCTATTAATAACGTAATAAACCAGTGTCAATAAATAACAACCGCCCTTAGCGGACTTTCTTATGTAACGTTACATAACGTCACGTAACAAGCATAACGATGTTATGTAATAAGCGTATAAGTCAACATTTACTTTTAGTTTCACACTGGACGTGAACAGCGGTCCTATGTTTGTTTGACCCATCCACCAGCACTCCCACCCGCACTCCGTGGACTTTCTTGCTTGTTCTACGACACCTCGTAACGGTCGCTCATTATACTATGTCACTTGCTCTCACCGAATGCAAGAAACATTCAAAGTAGGCCTATCTGTGGTTGGCGGAAACGTACAATGCCAACATTTTTTTTCCTATATGCAATTGGAGACACTGGGGTTCATGTCTCTCGGAGATATAACTGTCAGTCAGCCGGTGACTGGATGGACAACCCCTCCTCAACAACCGCCCTTAGCAGACTTTCTTATGCAACGCTACATAACGTCACGTAACAAGTATGTAATAAGCGTATAAGTCAACGTTTACTTTTAGTTTCACGCGTGACGTGAACAGCGGTCCTATGTTTGTTTGACCCATCCACCACCACTCCCACCCGCCCTCCGTGGACTTTCTTGCTTGTTTCTTGCTACGTTCCACTTGCCAGTGGAGTAACTGTGGTTCACGTCTCTTGGAGATATAACTGTCAGTCAGCCGGTGACTGGATGGACAAGCATTCCCCCCCCCTCGGCAACCTTCGGGCCCTGCCAGAACCACGATATTAAACAACATACTCCATCATCTGCAGTTACAAATCATTCATTCCTTTTCAATACCCACTTATTCCATCTCAGGATCATGACGGGGGCAGGAGACTCTGCCAGTGTGAAAGGACAAACACATGCATCAACTCCTGTATACAGATGGTGATACAGTATAAACTGTGGATATACTTCACAAATATGAACATTTCTCAAGCCCAAAATCTCAAGTCCAAACCTGCATGTGTTCAGGGCTGAGATTCAAATCTTGGAACTTCCTGTTGTGAGGCAGCAGTGATAACTTCTGAGCCAATTAATACTCACTTTACACTATTAACTAAATATGCATTTCCTGGTTCCAGTTTCTAATGTGACCATGTTTGTTTTCTATGTTTGGTCATCATACATTTAATAATTCTGAGTGTTGGGACTGTTGGTTTGACAACCAAAGCTATTTAAATACTTTGAGTTGTTTTCACTATTTTGTCATATTTTACAGGGTTAATAATAAATTGATTCATTGAATGATTGATAGATTTATAGATAATGAAAACAATATTAATGGCAAATGGTTATGATATTTCTGTGGGAAAATGCTGTTGAGAACTGACATGTCGGTGTCGACACATTTTAATTTCAGATATTTACAGCATCATGTTTACCATTCTCATTTACTATCAAAGACATCACAAAAAGTGGACAACGTGCCCAAAAGATGAGCAAAGTAAAGGATAAATCAATCACGTTCTTACTTTTAATTATTTTATACGTGCCAGGATGAATCGGGTCTCTCTCTCTCTCTCTCGGTTTCTGATGTGCGAGCTCTTAACTGCTGTAGGCCTCATGGTGTTGAGGGAAACTGTATCCCTGCTGGTTAACATGAGGCGCCGCTGTTTGCTCTCAGATTAGACTCTATGTGTTTGTGTTTACCCCCCTGGCAATGGACAAAAGCATACGGCTTTACCTCACCAAACATGTGATAGTGTGTGTGTGTGTATGTATGTATGTGTGTGTGTGTGCGTGTGCGTGTGTGTGTGAGTGACACGTAGAGAGTGTGTACTCAGCTACAGTAGGTGTAAGACTCATAACCGCTGGGCTTTCCAGTCAGTCATCCACTCTTTAGTAAGTATGTAAATAGCTCTACTGCCAAAAAGACCCATCTTTAACAAGCCATTAAGTCTAGTATTGAGTAAAGTACAACATAGACAGGTTTCATTTATTCCCCTAACGTTGTCTCAGTAATTATTTGGAGATATTGCCATTGATTCTCAAAGTACGTGAAATTGTGCTGGAGGCATGTGGATCTATACCACGGCGTTTTCCACTCTTGGTCCACCTACTGAAGTTCATACCAGGTTCCTTTCTTTCAGGATCCCTTAGGGAGGGGGTTATCATTACTTTGTTTTAATTTCACATGCAAGAAGCTTAATTGATTATGTATATTAATGACCTCACCTTGGCGAAAGTGCAAGTTCTACAAACAGCCAATAGTGCAAGCTTGTCCTCAGCTGTGTAATGTTACTTTGGTCCTGGTACAGAGCAAAAAACACATTAAACCAGAACGGCACCCTCATTCAGCAGCCTTGTTATGTCTGTATAACGTTACACTACGTTGCCTGCCATCCCGTCATCTACCGCTTTTATCTTTCACACCACAGACGGCAAGCAGCTATCGTACCTCGGAGTCTCGCCACACATCCATACCCGTATCGCTCTGCTCTCATAAGGAAAATATCAGGGTTACGCGTCATCAACGCGCCATCGATGCGCCATCAATGCGCCATTAATGCGCCATCAACGTGCCATCAACGCGCCATCAACGCGCCATCAACGCGCCATCAACGCATCATCAGTTAAACTGTGCATGTGTTATACCCTGTGGTTTTAATGCTCAGGCTGATCGGAATCCTTAAAAAAATTCCTGAATCCGTATCGTGATCCGGATCGCTACGAAAATCGAATGGATTGTTCATTGTGCTACACTCAACCCCTCCAAAGTCATTCAAATCCATTGCAAAATTTTGGAGTAATCCTGCTAACAGACAAACAAACAAACCAACACCGGTGAAAACATAACTTCCTTCAAGGCCTTTGAAGGAGGTAACTAGTCGTACCTGGATGTGTGGCATGTCATAATCCAGCAGCACCTTAAACTAAGGTCCATATCCATTTAGTAAGGTTCATAACAATGCAGCTTTTTTTACTGGGTGAATGTTTACTGCAGCGGTCTAGGGGAACTCATGCAGAGATTAGTCCCGATGAGAGACTTTTTTTTTTTTTTTTATAAAATTAAGCCTATACAGACTTTTAGATCATGTGAAAAACTATGTTGTTCTCCATTTTCTACATAAATAGACCAACGTATACCTGCTAATGTAACGTTTACGTGTCATGTTGACCAATCACACTGGTCAACTCATCAGCGCATGGAGAGGTTAGCTCTAACATGTGGTGTGGACTTTGAGGGACCTCATCAGAGCTCACTTGAAGGACCCAGGAGTGGGTTCGCTGGACCCACAGTTTGACAACTACTTTCACCATCAACAACCAAACATACAGAATTATTTTACAAAATGACCTTGAGTCTGAAAAACCTCTCTAATCGCCCCCCCCCCCTCCGACAGATGGCATGTTTCCTGAAAGCCTTCAGGGGGCGGACCAGGGCTGACCATGCATGTGAATGAATGAAAGATGAGTCCAATCCACAAGGTATTATAGATCTCACAAAAGGCATTTTCAGATCATTGACTAAAAGACTAGAAAACAGTAAACACCTTCCTTCATTAATAACTTTCAACCGTCTCCCAGACTCATAATTATGTTCTCCAGCCGGGCCCAGTTAACCTCCGTTGGTTAAAGCGTGCGCTTGACCTTACCCAGCCAGCCATTGCAGCACCTGTTTGCTTGGAGATGCTGCTCTGCTGACAGAACTCCCTACTCTCGCACCAGTGATTTTTTTCTCTCCTTGGCTTATAGTGTGTGTGTTTGTGTGTCTGTGAGAGCGAGCGCTTTGCAGGGAAGCCATTAGTGGCTTTAAATATGCAGAGCTGCTGACGCGAAGCTGTATTTATCGTTTAAGGGCCTTGGCTACAATGGATTTGGCCACGGGGCACGTATATAGTATGCTACTGTCAGTGTGTGTCCACTGGTGTGTATGAACGTGTGTGTTTAATGAATTAGGAGAATTTTTCCCGTGTGCAGATGGGGGTGTTGATGGAACACATGGTATAGTGCTGTCAAAGTGTCATTATTATGGGCGGCGAGTATTTATTGTCTCCGTTATCTAACTCCTCCTTGGTTTATAATGGGACAATCTGCTGTAGGTTGGTTTTTGTTTTACTTAATACTTGAACTACTTAAGAGACTAAGTACCATATCATTCAGATAGCTGGCTATCCTCAACTCTGTCCCTGTAGTGAATAGAAGTGATCCCAAGTGTTTGGCAGTTTAATATCTAGTAAATCCAAACCACAAAACCACAAAACCACAAAAGTTGATCGCAACTGCCAATACATGAAACCAATACATACACAGAGCTTGTTTGTTGTATCTACCAAACAGCGGACTGTGCCTTTAAGGCCAGGCAGGCCCTCACAAGCGTCGAGTTTGTTTCGGCCCAGCCAAAACCTTTAATCACGCTGATTGATGAGGTGCATTTCCCTGACTCAAACCTTCTCCAAATACCCCTTCCATTCCAGCCATACATCAGCCATTCAGCCAATTCATCAAGCCTCTGATTGTTTTAAGATATACCTGGCCAGTAAAATATCCATTTCTCTGCACGGCATGGCACTGCTTCTCTAACTCTGCTGCCCTCCGCTTGAGAAAAGACCGTGCACAGGAAAAAAAAGAACCAGCAAGCTGCCGGAGAAAGGAAAACGTGATGCAAGCGTAGGTGTCTCATAAAAAAACAATGTACTTGGATTTAATATGCTGATTGCTTAATTATTAATAAATAGCCTGTTTAGAGTTCTTGTGTGAGTACTTTCTGGATTATTTTATGATTCTACGATAAGAAAATAAATACAAAAATACAAATAAGGTAAATAGACTTGTATTTTATACAGCGGTTTTCTAATTTTCTGACCACTCAAAGCGCTTTGAACTACATGTCAGCATTCACTCATTCACGAGGTGCCAACTTGCCCATCAGGATCTAATCTAAATACTCCAATGGTGCAGCCTTTGGGAGCAATGTGGGGTTCAGTATCTTGCTCAAGGACACTTTGACATGTGACCGGAGGAACCGGGGATCAAACTGCTGACGTTCGGATTGGAGGACCGTCAGCTCTACCTCTAGGTAGCTTCATCATTATCACTCTGGGTGTCAGTAGAGTGATTTAGTACCCCATGATGGTCCAAAATGCTGAGACATTTCACGAGATGTATACTTATACTCTGAAACACACATACATTACACCTGCATGGCTTTAATTGTATCCAAATTAGGACTATATGTGTGTTTGCTTGAGGAGCATTTCCTCTCACACAGGCCTTATCCCTAATGTTTACCCTTCCCAAATATTACTCTCTCTCCGTCTCATATCTTCTCTCATTTTCTCCCCTTCACATTAATTGGGCCACTTTCTTTTCCTGTTAGTTTTTGTCCTGCTGGCTAAGTGTTGAGGACTATTATTTTCATGCTTATTAATTTCTTTCTCCCTGAAACAAGAATACCCCAATGATTTGGGTTCATTACTCTTTCTGTCCCTCTGTGCCATCTCTCCTCTTCTATCCCCCTATTCCTCCTTCTATGCTTCCTTCCTCGCTAGTATAGCCCAAACACACGCTCGCTCAGAAACTCACGGACTGCGTCTGACCCCTTAAACAAAGTGCTTTGCTCGAGTCTTTATTAGCGGCTAATGGTTACTTTCCCCTCCAAACATCGGGATTCGTATTAGCACTCTTTCTCCTTGTAACATCGTTGAGATCAGCTGTCCCCTTAGCCTGATGAATACAGACTTGTTTTTTCAAAGTTGTGCGTATGCTTACAATATGTCAATACTGCAGCTTTCAGTTGTGAAGATACTGTAAAGACACAAGGAATTCACTAGGACACTTGGCTTCCTCTATTGCCCTCTGTAATGCATTTTATTTAGGATCATTCCATGCCAGATGTTACAAGAAATGTATGAGTATCTGGTAACTTAAAGGACAAGTGATCTATTGGAAGAAAGGTAATATATATACACATACTGAATACATGTTAAAAGCTATATGAGAGTATTCAGGTAGCAATTTAGCTCTTTATGAAGCCATTTTTAAACCATTTATCGTTGCGGTTTTGCTAAATGTATCATCAGCAAACCTTCGCCGTGTTGCTCGGATGTTCTCTCCTGTAAATTAGTCAAGTGAAGCTCAAACATTTCCTCGGCTATTTTAGGGCAGAAGGAGCTTTGATCAGTGGACATGCTGCATCGAGACATGCTGTAATAGTTGATGCAATATTTCCCACTGTCCTGCCATGAACCAAATCCCACTATTACTGAGAAGAAAGAGTTCTATACATTTTAAATATGTACCAATGATGCCTATGGGTATAAACAGACAGAGAGACTACTGCATGTTCAAAGATGTCCCAATGTTCAGTCCTTTTCATCATAATAAAGTACCGACGAATGAGCTGTTTTGTTGCGGGCAGTTGCAGTAGAATCAAACCTCCAGACCAAACAGAGACAGATAACATGATCAGAGACCATAGCTTTCCATCACATTTATTGTGAAATTGGCTCAAAATTTGACATTAGATTAGCATACGGTCTGCTCCAGTCTGTATGTTCCATATTTGATATGATAATTTGTTTTTCTAAAACTGAATGGTTGGAATAGAGTGGTGCAGGGATGACATATTTTTGTAGGACCAAGTTACAATCGCACAGGTTCCCTCGACAAAAAGACAATGTTGGATTGTTCCATTGGGTTATGGATTATTGCAGAAAATAAGATCTGTGGCAAACAGACGTTTATGATACTCTTATATCAATCAACGATCTTCAGAAATGAACACCACTTTTATGATTTTTGAAACTTGATTGCAATCATCAGAAGTAAAAAAGCTAAAGCCAGGCTATAGAGGAACTACACCATGGTTGCCACCTGTTAGCAACCGCCTTTTAAACGTAAAAGCTTTTAAATTCACAAGTGGGATATGTACTGATGTATTGTATATTATAGAACAAAACAATAAAATCTCTTCAGCTTGTGGTAAGCACAAACCTTATTTCAGGCATCTAACTAAAAAGCCTTTCAAAAAACCCACTGACCTCCAGACGAGGGAACCGGAAGTGCTAAAATGCCTACTAATTTCCTGGTTTTGGGACTCATTCCTGCAGCACTCTATGATAACTGTTATTTAGCTTTTTAATTCCACTTTGTATGTTATCAACACTCAGTTTTCCAGTTGAAATATAATTGTCTAAATGCTGTTTCAGCCTTGGTAAGAATACAACTTTGTCCTTGTGATAATTGGTTCTGGGTGTGTAATACTATTGCAACATGGCTAACGGCAGCTAAAATTTGGCTAAGATTTCAGCTAATAGCAGGTTCATTACAAGTCTGAATAACATATATTAGTTGGACCAAGTTACCCACACTCAGTGTTGTTATCTTGTAGCTAAAACCACCAGGACTGTATCCCCCATTTGGAAGCCACTCTTTGCTTTTTTGGCACAGTCTTGGCATTATGGCGTTGTAGTCTCCTGGCCATTGTGTGTTTCTCTCAGTCTGCCATCGCTCGGTTTGTTTGGGTCCTACTCATTTGGCTCAATGACGTTGGCATAATGATTTATTCAGTGAGTGGACTGCAATGACGGTGAAAGTTATGCTATGCTAATGGTGATCTGGCAACACGGGGGGCTGGCGTGGCGGGGTTCTCGGCAGTTCTGCCGATGCGTCAGGGATCGGATAAGTCTGGCCGAGGCCGGGACAACAGATGACCATCTGGGCTCGCTCCACAGCGCCAGGAGTCTGTAGCCACATGCCACCAAACCCACCATTATGCACACAATGATATGCATGTTTGATGTAGTATGTGTTACACATGGTCAAGGCCAGTATCCGGTTCCAATACACCATTTTTCAGAGGATGACTCCTAAAATCAATCGATCAGTGGACTTACAATTGTTGCTGGTTTCATTCAGCCATTTGTTGCAGAAGGCATAATGACAGTGCTTGATTTGGAACAAAAAAGGGGGCCAGTGCTCCAAACCCAAAGGCTGCAGGGCATGCACATGCAGAGTTTGGGGAAATTTGAGTACAAACTAGTAGTTTGACAAAATAATCCCAAATCAAGGTCCACCTACTATAGCTTTACAAGTCCATGTTGGCTCAAAGGTAATTATGGAAGTTTATTAAGCCAACATGGAAGAGAAGTTCTTAAAGTGCTATGGATGAAATCATAACTGAGCAAACTCCATCTGCTTGTGTGAGCCGCCCAGTCGGCAAGAATTTTTTTTGCCATTGTACATTTCTGCAAACCGTGGATACGTTGAATGTGGGCGTTTTTCTTTCTTTTCTTTTTTTTTGAAAGTGGACGTTTTTGCATTCGGTAGGGGCGAGTGATGTAGTATATGGAGCGGCCATTATTGAAAGTAACACAGTATAATAATGAGTATAAAGAACTAGAAAGTCCACAAAGGGCGGGTGGGTCCAACAAACACAGGCTTTTCACCCAAGAGACCGCTGTTCACATCCTGTGTGAAACGTAAAGTAAATGTTGAGTTCATGTTTCTTAAATAACAAGCATAACAACGTTATGTAAGAAGCATTAACTCAACATTTACTCAGTCCGCAAAGGGCGTTTTTTATTTATTCACGTTTTTTCCGTTGTTATGGTTGTTACGTTATTATTTTAACACAGAACATGATTTTGTTTTTAATTATTGGTTCAGAAACGTCAACGTTCAATGTATCTGCGGTTTTGCAGACAGGTACAATGTCAACATTTTTTTCTGGTGACTGGGTCGGGTGAAGAATGTGGGTGAATGTGGTATGCTTGAAAGCTTTGGAAAAAATTAGTAATCAAACCTTGAGTTGGAATTGTTTTGTCAAACTACTATCCAGGGTCAAGATTAAACTTTCATGCTTTACATATCACTAATTTGAAGTTAGAATTACCAAAACATATTTGACCACGTGGATGATATTACTCCAAATCCTTTGATACCAATGTGGGACACCAACCATACATTGTGACTTAAGGATATTTTATTACGTTTAAGTCATTAAAATCACTTGGTGTAGGTTGGATAATAGTCATGGTTAAATAATAAATACAAATGCTAAATTATAATAATAATAATAAGCCAAACTGGACTAAAAGGGGATGTGATAATGATTCTAATAATAAAGACACAAAACGCTGTGATACCAAAGTGGTCGAATGAAACCAGCCAACCGGCAGTTTTGTATGTGCATGCTTTCTATCTCTGACACTCTGAACTCTAACAATTTACTCTTCCTCTTATCCTCTTCTGTCTTGTTTTACTTGAATAACTTCTCTGTATCTCTGTCCTGCTCTTAAACTATGCAATGACCTAAATACTAAAAATACTAACACCAACTATACTAACTGAAGAAAACATTTTCTACTAAAAAATACTACTAATACTACTAATCTGAAATCTACTAACTGAAGTCCAGAATGTGCCTAAAACTGTTACAAATGTCATTTTGAGCTTTATTTTCCTTCTATTTCTACTCACCTAACTTCCACAATTTGACCTGTATGTCTGAAAACTCAAACAGCTATCTAAGTAACCATCAAGACTACTAGGAAAATCAAAAAGTTGCTACAATTACAACATATCTGCATTTTGTATTGACATCACCCAGTCATACGAGTCAGTAGCCTATGAGCTTTCAGACTAAGTCAGTACCACCTTTCCTTTATTTTCTCTTTTCCTTTGCATGTATTCCGTCTTCTTTCCGTCCTCTCCGTCTGATCAACAATGAAACCAATGTGTTGAGCAAATTGCAAGATAGTTTGCTAGGTTAAAATGAATGATGGAGTTTGTGTCATTGGGTTGTAAAAGCCACTGCTGTTAGTTTTGTATTGGTGCAACTGATTGGTGAAGTTGGTATGGATGATCAAAATGTACCTATCCCAAAAACCAAGCCCTCATTACCATTAACCACGCAATAAGACCGGGAAATGGTTCAATATTGGACATGTTGATAAATATGTAAATGTAATATAAATCCAATCTTTTTGTAACACATTGTACATCGGACAGCTGAAATTGAAATTTAGCTACTGCATTTAATTCCTAGTATATTAGGAGCAGTGGGCAGCAATTTTTAGGGGGTTGGTGCCTCGGCAGTGCCCAGGAGGCAAACTGGCACCTCTCAAGCTACCAGTTCACGGTCTGTACTTGGTCCGTGCGGGGACTTGAACCGGCGACCCCTCCGGTTCCTTACTGCCGCCCGTATGAAACATTGGGACACGTACAACTGTTCTCTATACCCAAGTGTCTTGTCTGGGGTTGCAGGGGCCATATCCCAGCATGCAGTACACCCTGGACTCACTCTACAATTTCAAATTCACTTTAAACTGGTGAATTGGATTTTTCAACCTACTCGTTGTCATATGGTACGTATGCTAGATAAATGTCATAATTTCAATGCTTGGTATAAAACTTACGTGACAGTTCCCCCCGCCCCCAAAGAGCAAAGTCAACACATTTGACTTTTGACCCCTCAAAGTGAAGTTATGCCCATCCACTGCCCCTTGCACAGTGGTGAGGAGTTCAACCACACAGATTTGTTTTTCCTCTCAAACATGTTTAATACATTTTTGTGCACATTCATTTCAGTCACCAAGGTTTTACGATGTCCTTGATTAATCTTGGCTCCTCTATACTGTGGACATCTCAATCATGAACAATTGGATTTGATTGGATGATCAATTTGATTGGTCAAAACGTTGACTTCCTGGGCAGAGTGGGATTCACGTTGGTTCAGCTTTGTGGTTGTATCTCGATTACAGTCTTGTACTAATCCTACTGTTGGCCCGGCAGGGGTCAAAGGGGCCAGCTGATTGGCTAGAGGTTGGATAGAAGTGGATTGGCTGGGCAGGGGAGCAGGGGGCAGATGGAGAGATGGGTTGAGAAGCAAAATGAGATTACATCCCTCCACACCGAGCTATTACTAGGCACCTCACTGCCAACTGTATGTGTATACAGAACCCCCCTGTGACTGTTATTTATTGATCAAAGCTTTGGTCTGCGCTTGTGTGTGAATGCATGCTGGAGCACGAGTGTGTGTGTGTGTGTGTGTGTGTGTGTGTGTGTGCCTGCGGAGTGCAATGGAGGCTAGTACAGTAGATGGACACATGTAGCAGTAGGATCAAAGCTTGTGGTGTGTAACACCTCTGATCACGGCAAACTACATAATGTAGGGGAGCGGAGCGGTCCGGTCTCTGAACAACTGTCTATCTGTGTGATATTTTTTTTTTAAATCTTAATTCTATTTCCCTACACAGACAACTGTGTCTCATTCTCTTCTATCCACCGGTCTGAAGTAGTTCCAGGTAAGCGTGGCTTTGATCCGTTCCGATTCTCAGGCTGTCAGTCTCTCTGCAGCCCACACCAAGGAACTCACCACCACTATCTGCCGGCACCAAATAAAACCATCGCCAACAAGCGATAAAGAAGACAGAGAGACGGAGAAGAGAGAGAACGATGAAGAGAAAATGTGATTTAAGACTCGATGGGGGCCGTCCGCCCTGCACGACACAAGCCATCTGATTGGTTATCAGCATGAGCCACAAATCTGCCGTCGCCATATTTTTAGAGGTCAGAAAGGAGCGTCTCACTGAGACACCAGGCAGCCAGGGAAGGGATGGGTGGGGGGGGCAGCATGAGTGTAGAAGAGATAAATGGTGTATGAATGCTTTTGAGGGTTGGACCCATATCAGTTTGGTTAATATGTGGCTTTTATTAAATATGATTTATGTGCAAGTCATACTTCTGTATCTGAAATTAACCATAACCATACAATATAGGCTAGAATTCTAAACTGGTTAGCATTCAACTATAAAAACAAAAAGGAACGTCGCATGTGTTGAAAGTAACATGAACGTCTTTTTTTTTTTCTCTGCTTGACGTTTTTACAACACATTCTCACTCCCAATTTGTCGCTTGGTACCCCTCTAGTACCAGTTTTGGACGTGACAGGGACGGTGTGTCAGTTTCCACTTGTTACATAGTGTCTTTTCAAAATAAATTTCCAATTTAGGATTACTGAGTTTTTAGGTTTACTTGGTTAGGTTTAGGCAACAGAACTGCTTAGCTAGGTTTAGGAAAAGATAGTGTTCTTAGGTTAAAATATGTACGTTTGTTATGTGAAATTAGTATGTTTGTTACGTTACCGGCATTACTTAAGTACATAAATGAAGTAACAAAACTACAGTAAAATTAGTCAATGTTGACTTAGTTTCACATATGAACAGCGGTCTCCTGGGTAACAATCCTGTGTTTGTTTGACCCAACTATCCTACTATGCAGACGTTTTCTCTCTTTATGCTATGTCAGTTGCTCTTACCGTCTAATACTGGCAAGGATGGGTTTGCATTTCGCTGCTGCATGGCGATGTTGTGTGTGTGTGTGAGCAGAGGATAGAAGCAGCTTGGCAGGTGTTAATTTCGGACCCTGCACGCATCATACGGTACCCTCGGTACTGTAGAAAAATGAGTACCGTCACGTTTTCAGAATTTTGGTTCTTGTGACATCCCTACTAGGGGCTGATTCGGGGCTTTTTCAACTTGTTAGCAAGGAAATGTTCGGTTGCCACAAGTATATTTAAATTTTAGAATACGAATATTAGTAGAGTATAACCCCCTAAAAAACGATTAATCCACACTGCCAACACCAGCAACAACCAAATCATCGGTTAATGCTGTGGCACTGAAGCCGCTTCAGTCCAACATCACTGTGCGTTTGTATGCAGTGTATGTGTTGGGACTGAGAGAGAGGAAGGACTTGGTGTTTTATGGCCAGCAGATGGTAAGCGGAGGATGAAGAATAGCTGACTTTCATGATGTCATCATGAAAGCATTGCTACTCTCACCTCGTACACTTCTGTCTTTGTTTCTGTCTTCAGTCTGTGGATGTATTGTTCAATATCTCCTAATATGATAGTTTTTGTACACATTGTCAGACATGTAAGTATTTTGTGTGTGTTTTTTCTGAAACAGCATTTAATTGTCACGGGACACCAGAACGTTCTCTTCGAAACCCAAGATGAGAGTCATAATAAACCATATCCGTGAATAGCCTACAATGTGGAATCTGATCCAATTGTTTCATTACAAAGCTGTCAGGAGAGAGGGTCCCCATAGACAACCTGTATAATATTGATAAGTACAACAATAAATGCGCAATCCATCAAATGGCATCCTCCCGCTCCCCACCTCACTTAAGACAACTCTCGACTCTGCTAGTACGAGTGTATCGGCCCAGTGAACTGCTATTCACAAAGCATTACATTAACACAGTGATCCTCTCCTCTTTTTGTCTGCCACTGTCTTTCTCTCTTTGCAATCAACGCTGCTAAATAGTCTATTTTACAGAACACATCTGCCATATTGCCTCCTCTTTTTGTTCTAACACAAATCCCATAATCCTCTCAAAGGTCAGCCTCCTCTTTTTCTCCCTGCTCCCGCTCTCACCACGCGCCATGTATTCATTTGTTTTCCCCCGGTGGAAATGATAGAACAATATGGAGGATAAAAAAGGATGAGGAGGTGGAGGAGAGGGATGAAGATCCCGTTGTTTCTCTCCATCTCCCGTAAGCATTACCGTTCTCTCTCTCTCTCTCTCTCTCTCTCTCTCTGTTTGTTTCTGTCTCATTTGAATTCAGTCGAATGGTTTATTGGCATACAAAGTATTTTTAAAAGCCAGCAATTGGCACTTTATACGTTCTCAGTGCACTGACACGATTGGTTTGAAAAATGGTATTATTGCATTGCAGGCAGTTGTCTATGTTTACACATCCAGCAGACAAGTAGTAGTTAGTAGTTGTATTTTCTGGACGCAAGTCGGATATTCACTTCTCTTTTTAGCTCTGCTTTGATCTCCACCTGCTGCTGATGCAAATCTATGATGTAAAACAGCTAAATGTGACATCGGTCACCGGTGTCCTGGGTGAAAGTCCTGTATTCTTCAACCCACCAATTCACCCCGGCCTCCTCTTATGCAGCGTTTGTCATTCTGTATACTATCTGGTTCATGATTATACTGTATGGATTACATACAAATAGATTTTGTGAGATATATACAAATTACATTGCCACTACTATTACTTTTTGTAGGTATAGCTATGAACAGTGCACGAGAACAACGGTCTCCTGGGTGAAAGTCTTGCGTTTGTTTGACCCAACAATCCACCCCGACCCCCTCCCTATAAGCAAACTCTTTAAGAATGTACTGTATGTAAGAGTGTAAAATGTCTCTGATGTCTAATCATGACACAGATGGGGTTACATTGGAGGCAGTTGAAAGCTGTCTCATACAGACGCTGAAGGGTGCCTCCATGCTGCACCATAGTTCAAAGGTGCTTCACCTATAGTCCCTAGTTTTGTCTACAGTGTAGCGTACAGTTGGTCTATCTTTTTTTACTTAAAACAGTAAAGCTGCAGGCTTTGGTAGGAAAACACAACCATCAACCAAGTGTTCTCTTCTATATATTAACCCCTTAAAAATCCAATGCCATCCTGTGTTTTAGAGGTTGTGCCGGCTGAGTTTTCGAACTATACCGGTATATGAAACAATCCAAAAAAACAATGAATCCATCGTCACCAACCGAGTCAAGCTAATAACTCGTCGGGAAGAATGCGAAATAACGCTATGAAGTTATACTAAATTTCGGCGAACTTTCATGTTCATTTTCCATTGGGGTCTCTTGACCTCTGACCTCAAGATATGTGAATGAAAATGGGTTCTATGGATACCCACGAGTCTCCCCTTTACAGACAAAGAGGGTGCAGTGCCATCCTTGCAGACTAACCGCATGTTTTGCATGTAGAAAAATTAATCAGTAGCATATTATTGCATCCTGCTGATGCTAATTAAAGAAGTCACCATTAATATCAACCACTTAATCATCAATATTAATATGAATAAGTATTAATAATTCTGTTTTTTTCCCTCCTACACAACTGCACTGCGAGGCCTCAGCAACTTGTGTTTACACCAACATCCATCTTCCCCATATACACACACACCTTCTAATAATCAACTCTCTCTCTCTCTCTCTCTCTCTCTCTCTCTCTCTCTCTCTCTCTCTCTCTCTCCCGCTCACTATGTGGCTGTATATTCAAATCGGAAGTGTCTCCCTCGGTTATGTTTTAGAATGCAAATGATCTTGCGGTGACTGTCTTCAAATTGGCGCACTTCAATTAGCATGGCATACATTATGTCTTTCAATAAGACCAATTACAACGACAATAACAGTAAAAAAAAAAAAAAAGAAGCAAAAAAATGATGTCTAATTATCGATCCATTTGCCTAAAATGTCCTTGGAAGACAACATCCAACAATTCATATTCATATGAAAGCAAATTAAAGTAGAAATATATACAATAGTTTGTCATTTTGGCAGGATTTTGCCAACATCTGGACCGTGGCATATATATATACTGTATATATATATAAACATAAAAATAAAAAATAGAGGTCAGCAGGGGCCTGATGCGTTACTTATTGAATCTTGAATAAGTAATATTTCACCCCAAATAACCAAATGCTTATTGTCTGAGTTACCTCTAGCAGTATCTAGCCACACAGACAATTTGGGGTGTATATATTCTGGTTTTGAAATATAGTTCAGTGAGCACCACAAACTAAATTCATAGTGTAATAAAAAAAAATACAATTTCAAGTATAGTCAGATCTAACCAGCAACGAGAGGAAACACCTCCTAGACATTAGGTTAGGTACATATTAGTGTTCAGTCATATCACCTGCGTGTTTGTGTATGTTTGTGTATTACTGGAGAGAATCGGAGTGGAGATCTATAAGCGCTGGCCTTGCAGGTTCATAAGTGGCCCTGTGGGAGCCGTGAGCTGGCCACGGTGTCGGCAAGTTGTTTGTGTGTGTGTGTGTGTGTGTGTGTGTGTGTGTATGTGTTTCAGTAAGGCGGTGTGTCTGCGGCTTCTCTGATGGAGAAATGAAAGCGGAGGAGCATTTCATTTACTGCCCCAGGGAGACCTTTTCACCGTCATATATTTATAGACGCTTGCACTTTAACCGCTGCTGACCCAGCTTATAGCCAGAGCCCAGTCTTTAACAGCATGCATGTAACCTATGTTGTAACCATATACCAACCGATATTGAACCCCAATATGAAGCACATTAACAGGATCCCGAAGCTACAAAGTCGTCTTTAACTTGAAACCGAAAATAGGAAAAGGGAAATATGGGTTTGTGTAACTGTAGTGGATTTGTTTAGACAAGAAATCATTACAGAGAAATAATCCCATTCTTTGCATTTAGATTATTTTAAATCTAATGGTTATTTCATTTTCAAAGGTCTGATCCAGGTTATAGCCATGGCCTCGTTATGGCAGCACTGCAGTAAGGTGACATGACAATATTTAAAACCAAGTCCTCAGTACACAGCTCAACCTCTGACTAAGTCATCATCACTCAGCGCCTCGTATAGCACAGAAGGCCAAGACAAGACTTTTCTGTTGTGTGCAATCAGAGGTGAGCTTGGCAGACTGCCCTCATCACAGTCTTTACCATTCTTTCTCTCTCTTATAAACAAAGCTATGTAACACACGATAAAACACCATCCTTCAGGAAAATGTATTCAGCGACTAGGGATGCTAAATTTGAAAAAAAAAAGATTAACCGCTTACCGACAAGATTAGTGCGTCTCATGCAGCGGTGCGATAGATGTATAAATAGATGGATAAATAGATAGATTGATAGATAGATAGATCAGACGGTGTTGTTCTTTGTAATGGTACGTGTCCACCGGGGCGTTTTTTTATCTCGAGAGCACACGCCGCTTCCCAGCATTGGACGCCTGGGGGGCTGCCACTAGACACAACACACTCGGCACCTGATTGGACGAACGCTTTCCCTCCGTTCGGCCGCTGCTCCCAGCTTTCAAACCGGAAACAACACAGCGGCTCGTTTGGAAACTTTCTTCTCTTATTTCACAAAAATAGTTCACCGGAATGTGTTTCTGAAAACATTTGAGGCGAGAAATAAGCTGTGCAGTTGATGAATCTGTCTTTATTTCGGCTCGACAATGTTTATTTTAAAAGATTCTCGGGAGTTTCGAGAGGCGACGAGTCGCGTCGGACGTGTGTGTGTGTGTGTGTGTGTGGGTGGGTGTGGGTGTGTGTGGGTGTGGGTGTGTGTGGGTGGGTGGTGTGTGTGGGTGTGTGTGTGTGTGTGTGCGCGCACACGCTGTTCTGGGCAATAGAGCAACATCTGTTGTGCCTGAGGGCCAGACACAGCCTCAGCCAGGGGTCTGTCCCATACAGCACACACACACATATTCCTAGACACCTTTTTTCAGGTTACTGTCACATCTCTCGCTGTGTGTGTGTGTGTGTGTGTGTGTGTGTGTGTGTGTGCTTGACTGTCTCTTATTATCTCTCTCTTTCAATTTGGGGTCTCTGTACACACTGCAAAACACTTGGGATTTGCCAAATAGCCCAAAACACCCAGATACACCACACACACATACACACACACACACACACACACACAGAGACATATGTGCACACACACACAAATACACAGAAGCAGCGTTTCTATGTTTGGAATTCACACATGGCGACTGATTTCTTGTAGAGACCCTGGGGCGACCAAACTATGACTAATCACCAATGTGTGTGCATACTGTATATGTGTGTTACTGTGCGTTACCGTGTGTTACTGTGTGTATACTTGTGTGTTTTTATAGCCAGTAAAAAATATTTCTGGAGGCTCTCAGGGAGTGCTGACCTTAACACTAGAAACAGTGACAAGGCCTGTTTGTTATAAATGACACATGAAGTTTTCAAGTTTTCCAACTCAAAATGATTTTGAAAATAAGTGTGTATTTGCGTGTGTGTTTGTGCATGTGTGTGCGTGTGCAGGCGTGTGTCTATGGAGCTCCATGATTCATACTGTTAAAGACATTACAAGTGACACATGGTATTAATCACAGTAATCCAATTCTCTTTATCAGTACCCACTGCTGTGCTTTAATGAGTGATCCACATAGAGAGGCTCTCATATAGACGGGGTGTTGCTGGAAGATAACCGACTCGTTAACTGTCTCTCTTAACCACACACGCCTTCTTGTCAAGCTCACATCTTAGTCAAGCAAAGAAATATGCAGGTATTCTTCACCATCCATCAAGGTTGGTAGGTTTCCACCTTCAGGCTGTTATTGTGTAAAGAGCAATGGCCAGTGTGCTAGGTAGAGCCAGAAATAATTGATTTCTTCGTCTGTTTGCTCACCTTCACAAGCTTAAACATGAGGAGGCAACACATATTCTACTTTCTAGGAGAAAAGGGCACTCTTGTATCTGCTGTTTACTGGTATTTGTATATTTTATCTCAGGTCCACCCTTTCTAAGGTTGGATCCAACTCAATCTGTCAGGACAAATGGTGTGTAAAGCACTCTGTGAAGAAGTCTATTGTAGAGATTAGTGATGCACTGATATCACTTTTTTTCAGACCGAGTGCAAGTACTTACATTTGGGTACTCGCCGATACCGAGTACCGATACGAGTATTTCGATGTGCCAAAAGACCCTCGTTAACAGCCAACTGGAGGGTGTGAGCGACACACGGCAGGCTGGGGAGTACCGCATAGGAGGCGGTGCGCCGCGACCGGCTCTAGGTCGGCTTGGAAAGGCTCGGGGTGAAGGTGGCTCGCGGCCGCAGCTTTACAGCGCTCCCCGCCCGGACCTCGCCGCACCGTGGACACCGAGGGCTCGCTGCGCCCTCTCTCCCTGCCGGGGAGGAATGGGGCCCCCTGCTCCTGGTGCGACTGTCGACCGGGGTGGACTGTCCACAGTGCGCCCCGACCGCGTTGTGCCGCCAGCGCGGGGCGCGGGGCGCGGCCCACGTAAAAGGCGTCAGGGGTCTGCGCCGCTGTCGGCAACCCACCCGACCCGTCTTGAAACACGGACCAAGGAGTCTAACGCACGCAGAGGGGGCAAGCAAAACCCTGTGGCGCAATGAAAGTGAGGGCCGGCGCGCCCGCACCGTCGAGGAGGTTTAGCGTGAGGACCCGGAAGATGGTGACGAGAGGTTAACATCACGCTGCCGTAAAGTGGTATCGGTGCCGTGGTATCCGTGCCGTTTTGCGAGTACGAGTACATGAGCACAGTATCGGACCCGATACTGGTATCGGTGCATCCCTAGTAGAGATACATGCAGTTGATGAAGTAAAACAAGGTGAAATGAATTCTCAGTACACTGATATATCTACTGTGTTTGTCATTGCAAATATGCAGCGGGCCAGGTGTAATCTGTATTCCATTTGAATTAACTACTTTGGCATAGGTGGAAAATTAGCTTAAACTGTGATATTACTTGACACTGTCCAAAGTAGTCTGGATGAAGATGAAATAAAGCCAAAAGTGCTGATGTCTTAATAGTAGGTTTGATCAATTATGCATTTGGATTTCAAAGTGCTGTGAAAGTCCAGGGCGAGCCTCTAACAGAACCCAGTTTTTTTTTTTTTTGGCCTTTCTTTGTCTGAAGTATTGCAGTTCCCATAGTCGGCAGTGACAGCGGCAAGCAGTGCGAGACATTTTGGCACCGTGCGATCTTGCTGTCAGAGCTGCAATCACGTTCAAGTGATTGTGATTGGCCTGCGTTGAAGGAAAGTGATTTAGCCGCGTGAGCCTGGATGTGGAGTGTTTCTCTGATATCATCGGTTTTGGAGAGCATGCAGGACAGTGAGAGGACACAGTTTGCACGAGACGTATAAATAATAATGGTTTACTGGAATGTTAGCCTGATATGGTGTTCTACTATATAAAGTATCATGTTATCTAAAATTGTGACATTGTTTTCTTAGTCCAGGTCCAGTTCAACTGTTAAAAAGATTACACCTCTGTACAGTATGCAGTAGCACTCAAACATCTATGGAATGATCCTGACCAGCTGAATCTATAGACGTTATATCAGCATATATACTCCACCATTTATTTTTGAATTGGAGCTACATGGATGTATTTGCTGTTTCTGTTCTTATCCTAACCAGGACTACATTTTATTGTGTCTTGATGTAACCTCGGCCCTCAGCGGACACGGTTGAATTAGAATCCCTGCAGGAAGCTGTCCACCTGGAGTTCAGTCATCCCATTGTTGGTACGGTGGAGAGAGATGGTTGTTCCCTGTACCAGATGGCTTGCGAAAAGCAAAACATTCAACTGAATTAATTAGGCAATCACATTGCCTTAACAAAACTGGAAGCATTAGTACCCCATTGTTTTTTTGGGTTTCAGGCTCCAACCATGAGGGAGTATTGTGGTTTTCTGTTTAACTTTCTGACCATGGGGTCAGTTCCCAACTGTCCCTAAACTGAACATCCTCCCTCTATTTCTGTATTTATGTTTTCACTTGTTTCTGTGTCACTCCTTTTTAAACAAGGGGTTGTTTCCCCAGGCTGCAGACCTCTGCAACCTTATCTGACCGCAGCTATTGATCTCCTACCGAGGGGTCTGTATCTGACTGGTAGTGTAGCCTCGGCCTTTATGAGACTGATACAGTGTGAGCAGCAGTATCATAGTGCAATCTCTGCTGTAGCATGATCCCTCCGTGTTTGAATCAATAGCGCCGGGACGATCACACGGCTGTTGGCACAGTTGTTTCGTCTGCTTAGGGGCCATCTGTGGCACAGTGCCACAGATTTATCATGGCTGCCGCTCGATTCATAAAACTGCACCAAGTGGTGCACGACCATTGGAGATATTGATGAAGGAATTCTAGAAGGGAAAATTTCAAAAGCATGTTTACCAGTATTTGTATCATGCATGCATCTGTGTGCATCAAATATGCATATGTGTTTATCTCAAGCTAAATGAAAATGTGTTATTTATAAATTAAAAAAAAAATATTAGGTAACTAAAATGATATGATTATGGTTATTATATAAATTGTAGGGTTAGGGCAGGGGTCAGCAACCTGCGGCTCCGGAGCCACATGCGGCTCTTTAGCCCCTCTTCAGTGGCTCCCTGTGGATTTATAAAAATGGAAATGAATAACAGTTTTTTTGTTTACATTTTCATTTTTATTTATCATTGTTGTAGGTCAAATGTACAACAGTACGATGGAGTATTAGGGCCACATTGAGGAAAAAAAAAAAAAAATTTAAATTTTTAGAATAAAGTCATAATATTAAGAGAATAAAGTCATAGGTTTATGAGAAAAAAAAAGTATGAAAATAAAGTCATAGGTTTACGAGAAAAAAAAAGTATTATGAGAATAAAGTCGTAGGTTTACGAGAAAAAAAAAGTATTATGAGAATAAAGTTGTAGGTTTACGAGAAAAAAAAAGTATTATGAGAATAAAGTCATAATATTATGAAATAGTAATTTTACATGTTATTTTCTTTTTTCTCGTAAAGTCATGACTTTATTCTCGTAATATTACGATGAAGGTGACACAGTTTATAGTCTAAGTATATAGTATATAAGTCTAATGCAGTGAGGGCCAAAGTGCAAATGTACTACGGAGTATTAGGGCCACATTGAGGGAAAAAAATTCCAGAATAAAGTCTTAATATTCATAGGTCATAGGTTTACGAGAATTTTTTTTTAATATTATGAGAATAAAGTCAGAAGTTTTTGAGAAAGAAATGTTTTAATATTACGAGAATAAATTCATAACTTTAAGAGAAAAAAGGAAATAAAATGTTAAATTACTACTTTATAATATCATGACTTTATTCTCATAATATTACAACTTTATTTTCTTGTGAACCTATGACTTTATGCTCGTAATATTATGACTTTATTCTGGAATTTTTTTTCCCTCAATGTGACCCTAATACTCCGTAGTACATTTGCACTTGGGCCTTCACTGCATTGGACTTATATACTATATACTTAGACTAAGCTGTGTTACCTTCAAGAGACACATGTGGCTCAGGAGACACAGGTTGCAGACCCCTGGTCTACACTAATTAAGCTAGTTGGGACTGGGCATATATAGTGACGTAGGGCGAAGAAAGGAGGGACACAAAAACAGGACAGAAGTTCCATTTGGGTACAGGATGAACAGTTTATACTGTATTTGAAGCATAATGAGCAGCACGCCTGCTCTCTATTCTTTTACTCGTCCACGCGATCCTCTCCTCACCCCCCCGCCTACCTCCAACTGTCTCTCCCTATCATCTCACATTTGTCAGGCTCTCTTGGTTTATGTATTTTTTTAAATGCAATTTTGCCTATTCAAATTTAACAGTGAAAGATTGTTTTCATTAGCGTGTGACAATAAATGGGATATTTAAACAGCCGACTGGCTTTTCAATTTCACATCTGGAGCGTCACGGCTACGCTAGCTTCATAACAGCCCAGCCACCACCAGTAGGAGGAGAGACACAGAGAAAGGAGGGGGGAGAAAGAGGAAAGGAAGACATAACAAAGGGGCAAAGGATGGATTCACTAACTGTTAACGCAATTTAATTTTAGTCGGAGATGAAATTGAAACATTTGCATTTGGGAGAGACAAGTGTTTCTCTGCAGTGGTATTAGGAGGGGAGGGGAATTAGCCTCCCACTGGAGAACAGCAGAAGTGGATCACACTTTTGTTGAGTTTTTGGGGTTTAGTGGGTTAAATACCACAGGTGTATGTAACTGTAAAACTCTATTAGTCTTCCATCCCCTTACCATTTTCACAATCAGAATCAGGTTGGAAAATATGGGCTACAATGGGTTAACATTGGCCACAGTTCACAATTCAGTCTATTTATTAAACTACATAATCTGTTTAAACAGACAAAAAAAAGCATTTTGCATTTACTCCATGCGTACCTTTCAGATTGTTTAAAGGTTGAGACATCATCATCTGCATTTTAAAGCCATTATATGGATTTCTTGGGAGAAAATAGCATTCCTAAAAAGAACTCTTTATTTTTCAACGTCATTATCTCCGCCAGGTGTATTCTTACTTTTTTGATTCACACTTTGTGACTGTTTCATAGCGTCATTGACCGCTGACTCCTCACTCCTCTTAACCGGCCACTAGGGGGCCGCAAGTGATTAACAACCGCTTCAGCAGCAAAAGGTATTTTGAGCAATCGGCTAGGCTAAAAACAAGCTTTATATCTAGTCTGCTGCACGCCACATTTTGTTCTCTGTCGAAGTTCAAAAACTAACATCCTTAAAGAAAGTTTGGTCTCATGTTGAACCGGAGCATGTGCAGATTAATTACATACCCAATATGTTATGATCCACTAAAGTTAGGCACGATACAAAATTAATATATCCCCGTTTTTGTTTTTCTTCGCCAACATCTTGACTGTAAGGGGAGCCAGGAGGGACAATTGAGTTGTGATTCAACTCTTCTTTGTTTTGGAGGGAAGATAGAGACACACCTGGAGGAGACCTGCACCGTACAGACTGCACTTTTCTAGTTGTTTCTGTAGTTAGGTTCAGTACTCCTACGTGGGGGTCTTAAAGGTCCCATATCGTGCTCATTTTAAGGTTTATACTTGTATTTTGTGTTTCTACTAGAACATGTTTACATGCTGTAATGTTACAAAAAAACTTTATTTTCCTCATACTGTCTGCCTGAATATACCTGTATTTACCCTCTGTCTGAAACGCTCCGTTTTAGCGCATTTCAACGGAATTGCAATGGAATTGCATTGCTAGGCAACAGTTTGGGTCCATGTTTACTTCCTGTCAGCTGATGTTATTTACATCCACTGCAACAGGAAATAAACTGGGGCACATTTAGAATGTTTACGTTTAAAACTGTGTAATGGTTTAAATATTGTAGATTTGTGACATCACAAATGGACAGAAATCCTAAAGGCTTGTTTCAAACGCACAATTTTTTAAATATGGGCTGTGTTTATTTCTCCGTATATTGAGCGTTTTGATAGTTTAACAGTATTTGTATAGCACTTAAACCTGCTTTATAATATAAAATACATGAAAAACTCACATTTTACAATATGGGACCTTTAAAGAGACAGGCACTAAAACGGAGCGTTTCAGACGGAGGGTGAATACAGGTATATTCAGACAGACAGGATGAGAAAAATAATGTGTTTTTTGAACATGAAAACATCTAAACATGTTTTAGTAGAAACCCAAAACACAAGTATGAACCTGAAAATAACCATGATATGGGACCTTTAATGGATATGGTCATGGGAACTATAGATGAGAGGAAACCCTCCAATCTTCCCCTCACTATAAACACATGTTGCCTGAACTCCTTAAGCTCCATTTATAGAACAAAACGATGGATCGTTGAGAAGAGGTCCAGGCCAGGATAATATTGGTGCAGCGCTTCATTTACCCATATTTGGAAATGCTCCACCAGATACATTGTCCCTGTCAAGGCAAATTAAGCAATCCACAAGTATTCTTTTGAGTGCAGAAAATCAAATTTGATCTAGCTTTATATCCCTGCCAAGCCGGTTAAGCAGCAGTCGGAGCGTTCTTGTAGTGCCGAGCACAGTGTTTGTTTATTCTTATTGCAAGCCAAAGACAGATCAGAGAGTTGGACAGATTCAATCTGATCTATGTTGTTTTTTTACCCAGATGGGCTAGTTAGTCAGTAATGTGGGTGTTATTGGAGTGCAAGAGCTAAGCATGATGTTACCTCATTTGTCAGTGATGAAAGCAGTGAATGCTTCCTGATTGTCGGTTGGAGCTGCTGATTGTCGGTGAATATGTGTCTGATTGCTTCGGATTATCAATACATGTTTCAGTGTATTACTGCTGTCATTCCATATCTCTCCATATAACATAGTGGGCAAAATTAAAGGTATGTGAAACTTTAAATAAAGTCATTTGATTAGATTCGTGTTTCATTTTGTTTTACCAAGAAATCAGTGAACTTGTCCGAGGGCCTGGCCACACCTACATTTAGAACAGCGAATCAATGGAATCATCCGTGTATTCACACATAGTGTAGCATGAAGTTCAACTTTTTGGTGAAGTTTGACATTTAAAATCGCACCACTGACCAACTCCCAACTTGACAGTGCAGACTGGTTAAGTGTAGAAAGGGAGGTGGAACTGGAAGATTTATATTTCAGTCCTGCATAAATATGGATGGGGCAAGTTGAAGAACGCCACTTGCCCCACCCGCATACAACCACTGAGGTAACCTTGAACAGAAAGTTACTTCTTCTTTTTCATCCGTTTTCTTGCAAATGTCCAGCAACACGTGTCAATTTCCGCTCATTACATGCATACAGTCTTTTCAAAATAAACTTCCGTCTTCACAGGAAAACAACTTTCCTAGGTTTAGGCTAGAAAGTTACTCTGTTTAGGTTTAGGAAAAGATCGTGGTTTGCCTTAAAATAACTCCTGAGGTGGCGTTACTGAAACATAACCTACATGACAAACAAATCAACATTGACTTCTGGTTTCACACGAGACACGAAAGCCTGGTATTTTTTGACCCACCAGTCCAACCCCGACCTCCTCCCTATACGCGGTGTTTGCCGCTATTTCTATTTCCTGGTTCACGATTACGTTAATGACACACAAATTGATTTTGTGGGACATACATAAATTACAGTGCATTACTTTTCATAGGTATAGCTGCGAACAGTGTATGAGACCAGCCTAATTTATTCTCAATTCTTATTGTCATCTAAAGCATGCACTTCCAATAAAGCACCTTGCCATACCAATACAAGAAAATATACACTTTTACCAGATTTGCACTAACCATGTTCAGAAAATTAACAAACATTATCATTGCATAAATAAATATATATATATATATATATTATTTTATTATTTACCTCTTTTTTCATGTGCTGTTTGTTGTGTGCTTCATGGGTGATTTGACTTATATTGCGATGGGAATTGTAGTTTTATAAACATGTTTTGTCAATATTTGTAGGCGGTATTTTTTTTTGTTGCTTTTTTTTTTACTTGAAAGAGTCCAGCCCACAATAGTTCTCTCTGTACCCCCCCTCTGCTGGGAGGTCAAAGTTCAGGGTCAGCTACACACTGTAGCTGCAGCCCTGGAGCTGTGATGGGTGTCTGCCTGGAAATATAGATATAGCTAGAGTCAATGTCTGAGATGTGGAATCGGAAGAAACTAGAAGTTTCTAAAAAAAAATAAAAACTTAATGCACACAAATGCAACTTGTCTATAGTTTGGACAAACTTTTAGTTGTTGTTGCAGTTTGTGTGTTCTCCGGGTGTTCTGCTCTCTCTGTCTTTGATGCATGAGGCAGGTTGTTTGATAGAGACATGACAGCTTCACACAGTTGTGTGTGTGTGTGTGTGTGTGTGTGTGTGTGTGTGTCTATTGACAGCTCCAGATTGCTGTGAAACGCACAGAGAGAACAGTCTATTCCCTTTTCAGTCTGAAGCACAGGCAACATCCATCACGGCTGACAGAGAGAGAGAGGGAGCGATCGAGGGGAGAAGGAGGGAAGGAGAGGGGGAGTGACAGGTGAAGGAGTGATCTTAATTCTGAAGGGATTTTTTTTGCGTTTAAAGCTTGAATACACATCAGGTTACATTAGAAAGAGAAATGCTGCGGCGGAGAGACGAGTGGAGGTGGGATGACGCTGCTTTTCTGCTTCCTTTTTGTGTTTCCTTGTTTGTTTTTTCTCTTCCTGACCCCCAAACAACCCTTCAAACACACACAAATACACACACAAACACAGACGGAACAGGGCTTTTAATTTACTTTTTAACTGAAGTGACCAAGCTAGGATGGACAGAGTGAAAACACTTAACGCAGTCTCTCATTTCTTTCTCTCTGATTTTCTTTGTCTATCATTTACCCATGCTCATTCATCCTCTCTAATCTGCCCGTCACTCAGAATTGACCATCAGCTTTCTTAACGTCCAGGAGCTTTTGACTTATTGCTTTTTTTATACTCTCCTTTCCTTCCTCTGTTTCCTTTTTAATTTTTTTCTACATCAGCCCCCCCTCCACCTCCATTCCACCTCTCTTTTTATCTGATTACAGCCAGAGTTATAACTCCTTCTAGCTGATCTATATAGTTGTCTATCCTATTTACAGGGGCATCCATTGGATTATACTGGCCCCTTCTGCTTACATCTAGTTAGCCGTATAGGATTGATGGCTCACGCACACACACACGTACCAACAGGCACTTACATTGGCAACACACAAATGCACACTCTCTCACAGACAGCCACAAACCACACAAGTTACATGAGCATAAAGCCACAGTATACTGTATGTACATTTGCATATGCATGAGCACGCACACCCGGAGATACAAAACTGTATGTTCATGCAAATCCATGCACATGTGCAGAGATGCACACTTAACACCCATGGCCTCCCTTAGGCTAAGTATGCACCTCAGGCATAAGTGTGTCAAAGTGTACACTCCGCAGCTAGATTATCTTGGGGAATATAAATATTGTATTGGGACTCAGTGTTGGAGGACTTGAATCATGACTGCAAAATGAACCGTATCGGGACATTCCTAATATATATACTGTTGTTACCACTCATTCCCAAATGAATCAATGAAAAGTGAGTATTAAAGCTTCAGTAGGCAGTATATTTTTGGCATCATTGGGATAACATTCCATAATAACCTTTCAGCATATTGTAATTCAAGTGTTCTGAGAGAAAACTAGACTTCTGCACCTCCTCATGGCTGGTGGGTGGTGCTTGGTATTTCCTCAACCTGATCTCAACATGGCTGCCGGGGTCACAAACTTTCTCATTTTACAGCTAAACCGTACACTACAAGATGATTCTGAAAACATTTGAGGAGAGAGAGCGGAATTACAGTAACAGAATATTGATTCATATTTCATATCAGCGCTACCTAGTTTGACCGTTTGGTCAGGGTTCAAAGTGATTGACAGACGGCTCTCGTACATGGCAGCTGAAAGCAGGTTTAAGTCCTATATAAATACTGTGAAAGTACCGAAACGCTCAATCCACAGGGAAATACACACAGCCCGTATTCAGAATCTCTGCATTTGAAATAAGCTGTCAGGATTTCTGTCCATTTGTGATGTCAGAAATATACAATATTTAGACCCTTTACACAGATTTAAACGTAAACATTCTAAATGTGTCCCAGTTTATTTCCTGGTTGCAGTGTATGTGAATGTCATCAGCTGACAGGAAGTACACATGGACCCAAGCTGTTGCCTAACAACGCAATTCTGTCGCAATTTCGTCGCATTCCGTCAAAATGTGCTAAAATGGAGCGTTTCAGACAGAGTGTAAATGCAGGCATATTCAGGCCGACAGTATGAGGAAAATAAAGTTTTTTTTTAACATTACAGCATGTTAAACATGTTCTAGTAGAAACACGAAATACAAGTATGAACCTGAAAATGAGCATGATATGGGACCTTTAAGATATCAAAATACTGAAGTGAGTAACACTTGAACCGATTGACATTGAATGATTTTGATTAATTATAATATTTGCTGGGTGCTGTTGCACACTGGGAAAGAATTTGGTTGAGATTGCCTTCCCCGACTTCCCCCCGTTAGGAATACATCCGGCAAAATGAAATGTCTTTATATTCCAGAAACGCCACAACTCGTGGGAGCTCTGTGATCAGCCACTGTACGACTGCATGTAATTTAATGGCTGTCGTGGCCTCAGTGCATTTTCTGTCCTAGCTGTCCCAGAATACCCTGGGTAGATGTTGTTTCCCCGTTCTAGTGGAGCTTCGCTCTGCGGCTGTCACTGCATTTATGAGTTTGCCGCTCGGTGCCAGCCTGCATATCCGCTTCACCGTTGAGCCGGTCGGTCTATCGCTTGAGGGGAAGAGAAGAAGAGGGAGAAGGAGGAGTGTGATTCCACTCTAATTTTGTGCTCTTCACTTGAAGAGATTGCTCAGGCTATAATTGCAGACCCTTTGCTCGGGGTAAATCAATCTAAATGGAACAGGCCTGGATGATGCTACTCTACTTGACCGACTCTGTTCCGTCCTACTTCTGATTTTCTCAATCGCTCCCCTGGTGCTCAAGTGACTGTTAAATAGACTTTAGAGGAGAAGACACACACGCAGGCATAATCATACACACATACATAGGAAAAAAATGTTCTTCGAGTACTCAAAGAAATGACTTACACTCGCGTAAATTAGTTCCTCTCGTGGAGTAAATGGGAGGTTTTCACAGTTTTAAAAGGTATGTTAGAAACCCAGACCACCACACATAGAACTAAATTAACTGCTAATTGCAATGTATGTAATAAGTAGTCATAATTTAAATAATGGCCTGAAGCCTGGCATGTTTAAGCTAAGCCGTCCTCACCCAAAAAACAGTCTGTGCAAGCTGCTTATTACGACCCATATTTACATTTATATATACATTACATTTAGTTAAATAATCAGCAGTAGATGTCACATAGAAGTGGTGTACATCATCTGAAAGCTGCGAACCTGAAGATTAATTTGAGATGCAGCTAAGCACCGTGTGTCCAGTTGTTCGAATCCTTAATTAGAAATAGCAATTAATTAATTAATTGATTAATTGATTAATCAATTAATCAATTAAAATTAATTGTGGAAGTAGAACGTGATGACACGTGTTTGTGATGGCCATCCCCATGCTCTATTATGTCTCATAAATTGGTGCAGTAATTTTGGGGGTTGACATCATTTGTTACACAGATTTGGTGCTAAATTTAATAATTTTTTACGACTCAAGAATTGAAAAAAATTATAAAAATTCCCTCCAAAATACCACATTAAGACACCAAGACCTTAAGGAACACCGTAGAAAAAGCCATGCTGTGATTTGGTTTAAAAAACTTTTGACATTTGGAGATTTCTGCAAGAATTGCATTTTTGGGCATTTGGATGGCGAGCACTTCTGTTGTGTAAACCGCTATTAAAAAAACATTATTGTCAATCTAGCTTGATTAATGATTATAGCTGTACAGTTTCATGAGGCTGTGATTATCCTAGAGGTCACCACAAGGTCATTTTATACAGTGAGGTCAAATAAAAAAAAAAATGGTCTCACTACAATGAAATGGCTACTATGGGGACTAACATCATCACACATGAATACAGTTGGTTTTCATTGGATCTACAAGAGTCTCAGCTTTACAGTGATACCCAATTTGTAATGTTATTCCAGGAATGTTTAGGGACCCCAGTATGCATAAATATTCAGATACACCATCTGAGTATAGGCGAGGGGTGGACCCCTTTGAAAATCGCCATGTCAGTTTTTCCTTGCCAAAATATAGCGTAACGTAGCGTTATTAAGTGTTTTTTTCCTGACATGTTAGCATGACATGGTTGGTACCAATGGATTTTATAGTTTCATATGATAGCATGGTACCAATATCGTCACCAACAATTTCTAAAAGACAAAATAGCGGCCAGGCGAGCCGGCGGGGCCGTCAGAGTTTTGAAGGGTTAAAACCACTGTGCGACTGCTTCACATCATTAAACAGAACATCATATATGTAGTTTTGAGATTCTGTTGTTTCGGTGTGAGGATGTATTGGTTTAAGCAGTGTGTAAATGCTACCTTGATCCGTCCGAAAATTACAAGTAGGATGAGCACATATTGTTTCTTTAAGCCTATTTTCCAACCTGATATCAGCATTCAGTCTGTATGTGGCTACATTCACCTTAATGCCATCTGATCTCGTGGCTTTGCATTTACACCTGGTATTATTAAGCATTCTTGTTATCTCCATTCGGCCTGCATTAAGTAGACGGCGATGGCAGACTTGTCAACACACATGGCATGAGCGAGGTCAAGAGAAATGAAGCTGCCATGGTATCCACTCATTTTCCCCCTGTGCAGTGGAAGCGATACAGAGCACATGGCACAGTAAATACAGGTGTAATTGGGGGGATTTGTGTGAAAACTGGCAGCAAATTCTGCAGTGAGATGTGTGAAATACTAAAACTTGCAGGTTGCGGCAATGACACGCCGCACATTTCCTCTGATATGTTGCTTATTATTGGATAGGCTACAGATAGGATTGTATTTGTCACATGCTCAAACAATAATGTGCAGTGGGGCATGCTCTTGAGGGTTAGATAAAAAAGGCTAATGCAATAAAAAAAACATTGATTAGATTAAGAGTATAAATAAGAATTAGTTAAAGAAATATAAAGAATAAAAAAAACAAGGGATGAAAATTATCATATAGTAATATATAAGTGTGCAGCCGGGCTGTGCAATATTTCAGTATATAAAGATATGCATATATCACAGTTGTAATTATTAGATATTCTAATTATATAGTTATTAGTTGTAATTAATACGATTTTAGGTTCATCCATTTGTCACAACCCGTCTCAAGGGAGAGACAGAAAGAGTGACTGACTGTCACCAGGGTCCTCACATATATCATAAAGCGTTTGATGGACTATTCCATTGCCCTGCAATCACCAATTAAAAGCTGAGGTATAAGCCTCTCTTTAACCATCAAGGTAGAGATAACCCTTACATTAACTAATGCGATAACCTCCCATAACCCACTTCCTATCTTTAGCAGACACATAATTGTAGAGTGTGTGTTATTAATACGAGTACCTCTCCATATTGTACCAACTTCATATCCTCTCTTTATCTCTTCCTCTCTCTCTCTCTCCCACCGTCTCCCAGGTTTAGCATAGAGCCTCCCATTACGCTGTGTAATTGCGCATGCTAATTATTTTACCATTATGATTTCACAGTATGTTGCTGCTTATCCATAATGTGTCTGTTTTGCCAAGTTTTTCGCTGTACTGTGACGAAACAGTGCCGCTTTACTGCCTTGCGTGGCAATTGTGATGAAATCCAGGTTTAGTCCTTACTTGCTTACCGAGCATCTCCCTCCAGCCAAACAGATCATTAAAAAAGGATAGTTTACTCCATAAAAATATGGATATCTCCAACACTCTGCAACCCACACCAAAATTAGCTATATTAATAAATAGCACTGCAGGAAAAGAGAGAAATTATTTTTTTTCATTTTGGGAGTGAACTGTGCCTTTAACCTGCTCTTGTAGGTGTCACACAAATTAGCTGTATTATAACCAGATGGCAACCAAAAGTGATAAAGTAAAGATTAATTCAGCCCACGTGTTTGCGATCAAAATCAGATTTTTATGTCCAATGTCCATACTTATTATTGAGCATTTTTCCAGAATCTGTTGCATTTGCCCCAGGACATTTCATTCCTACAAGATAAAACTAAATATTGACTAAATGAAAGTCAGGTGTACGTTTAACATTTTTTTTTTTTTTTTGCAAAAGTAAGTTATTTGATTCTAAGTAAATGTCCAAAATTCAGAAATGTAAGTGAAAGTTTAAAAGTAGCAAAAATAAACCTCTAATTGTAATGTTCTAGTATGTTTGACTACTCCATATATACTGTGGATTTCTGGCTCTTTTTTTTTAAGGAGAGAATACACGTGCAGGCAGGATACACATGCACATTTCACCCAATATCGAAGAAGGAAGATTAGCTTGTGTTTCCCTATGAAGTCCAACTGCACATTCATTTCGATTCTTGCTGTTGGAAAATATTTGATGAAAATGAAAGTTCCCTTTGAAGCAGACACATTCCTTTCAGTCACGCTGGAGACTTTAAACTCTGACGGCATATTTGATGAGCTCAGTGTATGTTTTGAATATAAAACTTTTACACCTTAAACTATTAAGTCTAACCATTAGATAACAGAGGGAAAAAAATTACAATACTTTTTGTCTGAAATGTATCACACAGTTGAAAAACTTAAGTTATGTAAAACTTAATAATTATACTTGGGAACAATGGTTGATATTAATGTTACCCACTTTAGTACCACATTGCTCTGTTATAGTGATGAAAAAACAATCTCATTTGACCTAAACTAACATCCCACCAACATAGTAGGGGCAGGTTCACACTCCTGAATCGAACCAATGCGAGGATGATAACATTATTTCAGTTTTCCCAACTGGTCCAGTTTGCGTTCACAAAGGGGAAACTCAAGCGGTTCAGACATTGTAAACATGGGCCAGGTTGTGGAAATGTTGTTTGATTATTCGTCATACATTTGGCTCCGACTCAACCGTTGCCACGACGTGTGTCATGTGCTTTCCTACTCTGTGACAAGAGAGTGTGGATGAAGCAAAGTTGTTAAATGTACTGATTTAGCTGCTGGCTAGTTAGCTAGCTTGCTAATTCCACCATGCGTTCTTGCTACACTGGTTAACGTGCAGAAAATGAGCCGTAAAAAGGTTGGCACTCACCTGGCGGTATAGCAATGTGCTTTCCTACGCTGTGACAAGAGTGTTTGGATGTTTTTTTTACTCATTTAGCTAGTTAGCTACCTAGCTTGTTAATTACCTCTGCCAAGGCCGAAGTCCTAGGAAGGAGGTTATGTTTTCACCGGCGTTGGTTTGTTGGTTTGTCCGTTTGCAGGATTAATCCAAAAGTCCACGATGGATTTTAATGAAAGTTTTTGGAGGGTTGGGGTGTGGCACAATGAACAATCCATTATATTTTGGTGGCGATCCGGATCATGATCCGGCTTCGGGAATTGTTTTGCCATCTCCCGCATCCATTGGGCCCATTGAGCAGGCGCAGTAGCGTTTCCTTTAACTCCGCCTCCAAGCCCTCGCTCCAGCCTCGATTTTGGTCTCATTCACATGAACGGAGGAAGGACAAATACTCTGGATTCGGCTCTTAGTGCATTTTACAACTTTTAGGTCCTAATGATTTAAATAAGGGCTATTCAAGTGTTCGTACTGGGAAGTTGATTTACCTCGAAAGAAAATAAATTATCCATTAATTTACAGACGTAATTCCACTGTTTGGCCACTATGAAAAAAAAATAAATAATAAAAAAAAAAAAGAAATCGCTCCGGAGTTCGGTTCAACCGGACCAAACAAGGCAAGTGAACATGCCATTAGTTTGTGGCAAATAGTTTGATTGATTACAAAATTGAATAGGAATTTTCAACATTAAAGTATCAAAACAGCCCAGTATTCCTAGGAATTATATCCATATTGGACAATTCAACACCGTCAAGTCCAATTCCAGGAAGTCATTTTCCCCATATGTAGGCTACTGTAGCGAGACAGAGCGTAAGGGAATAGAGGTCAGGTGGTGAATGGGTGTTGGCAAATCAGACTTTCATGCAGAAAACTGGACCTTGCTTAAACTGACACAAGACCTTGTGTGAGGTATACTATTCCAGCATAGACTTACTGGTCAGATCCAATGTGTGTGGGAAAAATAGCAAAGATGTCATTTTTGATAGTCTGGGTGGTGCCTTTGTAAAAAAACATTCCTGCCCCGGGGCCCACTAATAGTTTAATCGGGCCAAGAGCTCACACCACAGAACAAGTTGCCAACAGGACATTCTCTGAAGATGTTAGTTCGAAACTCGAGTCAGATAAATACAACCTAACAACACGATCGCTTCAATGGGGTCTGCTAACTGGCCCAGTCTGTCTGCCAGCTGACCAGTCAGAGCAGGAAAAGCATTGACCCCTCTGTCAACGGGTCTGTCTGTAGCTGCTTTGACTTTGTGGACACACATTGGACCTCTCTGCTGTACAGTACGAAGCTGCCTCTCCCCGTATATATCTCCGCCTCTCCCTCTGTCTGTCTGTCTACGTCTCTCTGCTGCCCCGGGTTCACGTCACACCATAACAGGATTCATCTAAGTCAAGGGTTAGATAAAGAGCAGTGGGAGGGACTGCAATAAAAGAGGAGAGAATCCTTTTTCATCTCAGCCTCTCGCTGTTTCTCTGTCTCTATAAGTGCTTGTCGACGGTATGGAGCGTTGCGTCTGCGCCGCAGGTCTCTGCCCCAGCCAACCGCCGCTCTAATCCTGTTTCCTCTTTTCACACGCTCTATGATAGACTACTTTGGGGTGCGTTCATGCCCTGAAAATAGTCTGCGTGAGCTATTTCATGCGTGTTGTGCTATGTTGTCTGCCTGTTTGTCTGCGCTCCTCAGTGCTAGGGATGTGTGGTGAGTCTGTGAGCGTGTTGGTCAGCGGGGTCCAGCGAAAATGGATAGTGATGATATATGGGTGCCACACACACCCCAGAGGTCGTTGTTGGAGCACGGTGCATTACTGTGATTGAAGCCGATAATGCACCAACAGACTCCGTGCTGTGCCCCTTCTAACCCAATCACAACTCTGCTGATGGCGTGCCCCACCATCTGTGCTTCTTGGATTGGATGGGGGGAGTGATTGATGTGCACTTGAACCTATTCCAGTGAGTTATCGTGGCCCGCTGTAGTCTTTAAGACAAGACCCTGTGGTCATTTTTCACCTGCGGACGCCAGTTTGTCGTACTGTCCTGCCTTATCCTGCATTCATTAACTCTTTGATGCAAAGCTGAAATGCAATTACAGTGTTTCACAGTTGGGGGGGCGGGTGTATCATTTCCTCTCTTATCCCATGAATCATGATATATAGCATTTTAGCAATTGGACTGCTAAGAATGAATTGAAAACATATTCACCATTTCCAAGATTTGACTTTTTTGAAAGTTTGTCATTTGCTACCATGTGGGCAACAATTTAACTATTCATTTAGCCACAGTATCTCTGAAAGCACAAATAGACATCCTAAAGTGAAATCTTTCATGAGCCTGAAAGTTCATTGTATAGATCTTGGGAACAGTTCAATTAAGTCAACATCAATTTATTCACATTTTCCAGAGGTATCAACAACAGTTTAGCTCAGGGGTCTCCAACAAGTAGCTTGCGAACTACCATCTTCTGAGTAGCTCGCCAAAGGTTCAAATAATATGTACATTAATGTAATGAGACAAAGTCAGTTTTTAAACCTGTTTCAATTTCGATCCAATCCAATTCATGGACATCCTGCCCCCTTCTGCAACAAAATGATTATTTGCCAATCAGCTGCCAATTAAACGAGTTACGCTGCAGTGACGCTGTAACATTAGGCGATGTTAGCAGGCTAGCAAGCACCAGATTTGACAATGACTGCAGAAAATTGCCAGGCCAATAAAAGGCAAAAATATATATATATTTTCATGAGGAAGAATTTTTTTTTTCACAAATGTGAATGACATTTGCGTTGCAAGCTTGTCAGTTGGTAAAATAAAACGCCGAGCGCCACTTCACCAAAGTTCAAAGCAACTTTTCATGAGACTTTCCGGCTGGTAGCAATCTACGAACGGAGAAGGTAACGGAGCTGAAAACAACACTTAAACGACAACAGTTTACCAAACTGACAAAGAAAGCCAACGTAGTAACAGAGGCTTCGTTTAGTGGCGCACATCCTAACGAAACACAAAAAAACCTTCCTATGGTCGAGATTATATTAGAGGTGATGACTGCTGTGGCTAAAACCTTTTTAATGGACCATAAAGGTAAGACAAAAATGATGTGTGCTGTTGGTGATGTACAACTCGGTTCTATGAGTAGCTCTCGGTTGCTTTCATTTTTGTGAAATTGGCTCTCGGAGGAAAAAAACGTTGGAGACCCCTTGTTGAGCTAATCTAAATGCCATACTATTAATTGGCTTATATTTTTCAATTATTTTGTGTAGATTCCCTGTAAATCATGTCAAAATTCTGTGCAGCCTGTTACAATTTGGGCAACATGTAGTTATAACTGTTACTGCTTCATTTTAAACTGTTGATTTGGGATCGACCACACAGCTGCATTGGCCACTTGAGCAATGGTGTGAACACTCCAACATCCACTCGATGGCTGCACAAGAAGAGGTCCAGATGATTATCTGGACCTTCCTCCTCTTCCATCTTTCCCCCATCTGCTGGATTGTGAATGAAATGGCAGGGAGAGAGAGAGAGAGGAGGAGGATTCCATATTAAAACTCTGTTTGCATCCTGTGCGGTTTTGCAAGTCACAAGTAAGGCCCAAGTCTTGCACTCAAGTCCCGAGTCAAGTCCTAAACTTTGAGTTTTGGGTCCTAAACAAGTCATAATGCACTCTACACACCAAATGTAATGCCATTTTAACAACAGAGCAATAATTTATATTAAATACTAGAATGGCACACGGAGAGTGCAGACTTCCGCCCGTTGGATTCAGGAAAAATTCCTGAATCCGGATCATGATCTGGATCGCCACCAAAATCTAATGGATTGTTCATTGTGCCACACCCCACCCCTCCAAAAAAAATCATTTAAATCCATCTCAGACTTTTGGAGTTATCCTGCAAACGGACAAACAAACAAACCAAAACAACAAACCAACGCCGGCCTTCGGCCTTGGCGGAGGTAATTACATATTACACACATTAATTACATTTTAAAAAATCATAAATGCTTTTAAAAGTTGGTATTTATTTGTTAAAACTAGTGTGAATCATTAAAAAAAAAAAAAAAAGAAGTCTGGGGAATTAAGTGTTGACTCACTGGGAATGAATATCGTTAACATTAGTTGATTCATGAAATGAAGGGAAATTAATTCATTTGTGGCACACTTTAAATAGCATACTGTTTTATTCTTTGGGCTTTGGGGGGAGGTATCAAGTATTTATAAGTCAATAGGCTCAAGTCAGTGAAATCCCGAGTCACTGTTGTTAAAGTCCAAGTCAAGCTGCCGGTCTTTTTTTTTCTTGTCAAGTCGAGTCTAATGTCATCAAATTTGTGATTCTGACTCGAGTCCAAGTCATGTGACTCGAGTCCACGCCTCTGCATGGTGATGTCAATAACATGCCTGTACCGCATGTTCACGTTTACAAACCCAGCATCCATAATTCTGTCCATCCAACATATCATTAGGTCTGTTTACCCCCACTAACAACAAAAAGACTCATAGCTCTTGTTTTCCTGCCTGTTTCAAATGAGCCATGCTCCCATGTGTGCTCGTGTGTGCATCACATTGAATGTGTGTGTGTGTGTGTGGATTATCTTTCCTTAGCATATGATTGTCCCAGTGTGTGTGAGTGTCTGTGTAATACGTACTGCAGAGAATAGTAGAAACATCGCTCCAGTAACTCGCTGCATAATTCTCGGTGCCAGGGGAGACTCGCCTGGTTGGTTCATTTCTACGGAGAGATGTCTCCCAGTGTTTGAAGAGGCTAAAATAGAACAGTACAAAGCATGTCAGGGGGAGAAAAAAAAAACCTGTATTCCCGCCACACACTCTGCACAGCGCAGCCGGGGAATAGCTGCTCGTCTGTCTGCCTGACTGACTTGACTAATATTTTATGCAACCCACAAGAAAAAAAATAGGAATAATGGGAGGGACGTTCATCTTTGAAGTGGTTGTAGTTGGAGATTTGTGAGTCTCTCAAATCTTTCTACCTCTCCATGTATACAGTGTCTTCCATTCTGCATGCAGTCATTGTATTAGTCGCCAGTCTTACTATGAATCCCAAAAACACATTGACATTGTGTTGAGCCATGCAGCAACAGTAGATAGCCACTCACACTCACTCAGAGAAAAACAAGAACATGCTTTAATTATTCTTATCTTATTAAGAAAAAGTAACGGCATGGCCAGCACAAATAAAGGCTGTGTAAAAGATATAGAAGGTGGTTGGTTTACATGGTGACACCATAATACACCATAATGTATAGCCTATTTCTACAGCACTAATTCATCAGTACAACACCCGAGTTGTGTCATAATCACCACTCTATTTGTCTCCCCCCCAACTGTAGCTGATGAGATATGCCAGTGAAACTCAACACTTCCTGCAGATGTTTCACATTAAAAGCCTACCAGGAAAGGAGGGAACTGTAAGACTTTTAATATGAGCCATCTTTGCAGGAAGTGTTGAGTTTAACAATAACAACAACATGAATAATAATCATAATAATAATAATAATAATAATAATAATAATAATATAATTACTGTTATTATTAATGATAATCAAAACAAATTAAATTATTAATAATAATCATGATACTAATAATAATAATAATCATGATAATAATAATAATAATAATCATGATGATAATAATAATAATAATACGTAATAATACATAAATAAAAAGATAAATTAATAGGATTAAAATATATATAAAAAAACATTTAACTCACTAGTCTAATTTAATCTAATTTGTCACTGACTTTAATGAGGTTCCATAGTTCAGTGAAAAAGAAAAGAATAAATCAATTATAAATATAAGCTAACATGTACAAAGAAACATACCCCTTTGTTGTGCCACATGGATAGTTCAATATACTGTACAATATTTATGATTATTCAACATTTCAGTTGGAAAAAACTTGTGTGTGTAAAATCTCCACACAATGACCTTAAGGTCCTCACAGTAGAGTTGGCAAAGCTGCTCATGTCCTCATCTGCACTAAATAATATTGTGTCGACGATAAAAAAAACTAAAAAAAAACATCACATAACATAACATATGCTGTTTACTTGAAGTGTTTGAGTAAGGCACTTACTGTGGGAAGAAATAAATAATGTACTTTCTAGAATTGTTCTATTTTCATTTTAGCTTGCAGAACATCATTGTGGGATTTCAAGGATCTGTAGTGCAGGTGCACAATTTAAATAGGGAATTTATTTCACAACACAAGACATATGCCAACATTGCCTTTGGGTCATCTCCTTCACAGGGTCATCTTCACTCATCTTTCCCTCTGCCTCACTGCATCACTCCTGCCCCTCAACCCCATAACCAGAGCCAGAGGTGATGGCCTGTACCTTCATCCAGTTAGTTCAGGTCTGAGAGAACTGTGGTTGTCTATATAGCTTGTGCGGATGTACGGTACAGTACAGTATGTTCTGTGTGGTGGAGCTGTGGACAAAAACATGGAACAATAGTTAGATAGATGTACATTCAACTGTGTGGATACAACCCTAGAAACGGCAAGAATCATGCAAGTACATCAACTTTTTTTTTACCTTCTACGATACAAGTAGACAAGCCAGCAAAGCTACGGAAAACTAGTCCAGTGATGACTTCTGCAGTTTATGTACTGGAGGTCATGTGATCCTCATCTTGTTTGGTTGTTGTGGTCCGTCGAGAGTCTCATGAAAGAGGTAGATATACTTCATGGTCACACCATCACACCCACACACTTTCTTTTGTGGACCAACCGGCCAACGGAGTGAGCTATAGAGCTATAGAGCTTAAGAGCTATAGAGCAATAGAGCTATAGAGCCGCTGGTCGCAGCTAAAAATGATTAGACATTCGGGATACCAATGCAAAAACTGTTCCTGTCTGAAACCCTTTGTTTTTTTAATTTTTTTTGTCCAGCACTCATAGTTTCTGTTTTGACTTATTTATTATGGTTCCGTCCATCTTTCACTTGCATGAGGCACGCCCCGATCCTTTAACAAGGACCAAAGGTGATGGCCTGTGGTTCTCTTAAAGGTCCCGTATCGTGCTCATTTTCAGTTTCATACTTGTATTTTGGGTTTCTACTAAAACATGTTTACATGCTTAAATGTTTAAATAACCCTTTATTTTTCTCATACTGTCTGCTTGAATATACTGGAATTCACCCTCTGTCTGAAACACTCCGTTTTAGTACATTTCAATGGAATTGCAACAGAATTGCGTTGCTAAGCAACAGCTTAGGTCATTGTTTACTTCCTGCCAGCTGATGTCACTCACATACACTGCAACAGGAAATAAACTGGGACCCATTTAGAATGTTTACGTTTAAAACTGTGAAATGGTCTAAATATTGTAGATTTGTGACATCACAAATGGACAGAAATCCTGACGGCTTGTTTCAAAAGCTCAGTTTCTGAATACGGGCTGTGTGTATTTCTCTGTGGATTAAGCGTTTCGATACTTTCACAGTATTTATACAGAACTTAAACCTGCTTTATAATACAAAAACCATGAAAATGACACTTTCTACAATATGGGCCCTTTAATACCCACAATACAATCAACATACAGTATGTCCGAGTGAAGAGCAGCATGTAGATTTTATATACATTTGGAGGAGTGGAGGAAAGAGTTCTGGTGATGTAAAGAGGTAATAAGAATAGTGAAGGAGAAGCTATGAGAGCCAAAGGAGATATGAAGAGACGAGTGTGAGGGGTTGGGGTTGGGGAGTGGAATGGTTGCCAGGGTTACGGTCAGGGTTGTGACCCCTTATGTCAATCCGCCCATTTGGAGCATATTGCAGAGTAAGAGGATTGGATTTTTATGGAGATGGATTTCATCTGCTGGAAAGCTCTCTCTCTCTGTCTCTATACCTCTCTCCACCTCCCCTTCACCCACTGTACCTTTCGCTCAGGCTTCCCCCGTCTTCCTCCTGGTGTTACCATGTGTGACTTGTCACCTGACTACATTTCCGAAGCTGTCTCCTTTCCTCGCTTTCCCCTTCCTTCTCCTCTGCCTGCCTGCCTTCCATCCTTCTCTAAACCTCACTAGTGTGTTTATTCAGTGACATCAGGATCAACATGATCCCCTAGTGATATTTTCCAAATGCCAATTTGTGTCTCCTAACTCACACGTAAAAGATTACAGTATGTAGCTGTGTGTATTTTTTTTTTTTCCCCATCAGTGCTTCTGTATCTGTCTGTGGATTTCAGACGATGACAGAGAGGATGTAATGGAGAGAGCTTAGCCGGCTGCCTTTTTTTAAATGTCACACTATTCTCTTTCCATCTGCTGCACACTCTGGCCGGTAGAATGCAATTGCACTTTGATGCTGGTTGATGCACTCCACTATGGAGGGCACAAATTACGATTTACGCTCGGTATTAAAATGCGATCACATGTTTGGGTGCAGATTCAAACTGAACAAGTGGGTATGATATGAATTTGTAAGCCCACAATCTGAATCAGTGATGCGTGAGTGTAGTATATGTATAGTCAATGCTCACCGTGGCTAAACTGCTTACCCAGCACTCCGCACCTGCACACAGCATTTTAATGGGTTCTCCCAGAAAAGCCTCCAAATGTGATCAGATTTCAGCCAGAGTCAGCCAGGAGTAAACAGAAAACAGGGAGCATCCAATAGCCTACTGGCAGAAACTTGTGAAAAAAATGTCCTCCCTGCTGGTCAGAAGTCAGTAGAAACATCAAAGCTGGCAGATTGGCATTGGTTTTAGAGATATAAATGTAATAGTTCAGGTAGAACACATTTATTCATATTTCATCTGCCAGGAGAGTGAGCCGATCCTTCACTGCAGACTCCATCGCTTTCATCCATCGCTTAACGCATTGTTCTAGAACAACAACTCACATAAGAGACAAACGGGTCTTTTTGCATAGTTTTTTGACATTCTAAAAAATGCTTTACTGTAAATGTCTAAGTCACTTTAAAGTTACTGTGAGGAACTTTTAACTGGTTATGAAACAGTATCAATGTATTGCCCGTATTGCTGGGCCCGCTGGAGGGAAGGGAGGCACAGAAGAACCAGAACCAGGACATCTCAT